>NW_017718942.1:0-4501 GCF_001865875.1 Lupinus angustifolius
GAGTGGGAACGTTTGGGTGGGAAATATAAAAAACACCCAAGTCCCACGTAGGAGAGTTTTGAAAAAACAACTCTCAAAGTCCCACATGGAAGAGTTTTGAAAAAATAAAATATAAGCTCCCAAGTCCCACATTGGAGAAATGAGGAACATGAGAAAAATCTCATGTTATAAATAGAGGCTTTCTCCCTTCATTTTAACTTGCACCAAGTTGAAGGCGTTTCCTCTCAACTTCTCTTTCTCCCTCCTAATATTCCGCCGACGTATTTCCGGCAAACTTCTCCCCCTTTCTTTCTGTGGCACTTAAGAATTGGCACAGGTAGCCAAAGTGGGATTTCGAGAACTGACACTGGTAGTTAGTATTGTGGGTAAAGAATTGGCACAGGTAGCCATATTCTGGGATTTCGAGAACTGAAACTGGTAGTCAGTATTGTGGGTAAAGAATTGGCACCGGTAGCCATATTGTGGGATTTCGAGAACTGACACTGGTAGTCAGTATTGTGGGTAAAGAATTGGCACAGGTAGCCATATTCTGGGATTTCGAGAACTGAAACTGGTAGTCAGTATTGTGGGTAAAGAATTGGCACCGGTAGCCATATTGTGGGATTTCGAGAACTGACACTGGTAGTCAGTATTGTGGGAAGAAAATTGGCACGGGTAGCCATATTGTGGGTAATTTCGGGAATTGGCACTGGTAGCCATATTGTGGTGGGTGTATTCGAGATTGGTTCTTACAGTGCAGTAAGAATTCGATACCAGATATCTAGGTTGTTTTATCCTGGAGACGGCGTGGTTGACAGTCTGCTTGCACATTTTGGGCAGTGCCACGAAACGTCTTAAAGAGAGCGACCTAGTCGTGACTCAACCAGAAAGTATTATTTCATGCCATTTAGAATTGTTGCAAGCTACGGTAACAACAGTTTCAATATTAGGGAATAAATTCTCCCGATATCAAAAGGGGAGGCCTGAATGTTGTTTGCAAGTGGACCCGCAAACGGACCAGGATAAAATTCCTTGTTGCAGGCTTTTTTTATCATTAATCTCTTTACGTTTCAAATTGTAATATTGCCTATTTTTAGGTGATAATTTGGATAGTGTAAATTTTCCATATTGAGTGTACTTTTGTTCAAGGATATTTGCTTTATCTGTATCTGATTATTGGTGAGTGGTTGTGCAATAAGCCATTCCAAGGATGTTTCCAGCCGTTGGGTTTTGGTTCAAGAAGCGGTGATTGATAACCGCTACACCTGTTCAACCCCCCACCTTCTAGGTGTTCCTAGGATATTAATACCTAACAAGTGGTATCAGAGCTAGTACGACGTGCTAGCTCAACAACATACGCGTGATCCTTAAGGGAAAGCAAATGGGTTCCACCAACCCCTTTGGCGGTGATGGCGCATCCATTTACTACCCTCTCATATTCAGTGGCGAAGGATACGCCTACATGAAAGTTCGGATGAAGATATTCATTGAAGCCATTGACTCGGATATTTGGGAATCCGTAGTCAACGAGTCTTTCGTCCCAATGCATCTAGTGGATGATGAACCGAAAGAAAAGCCTAAGAGTTTATGGCCCGATGATGAATGTATAAAGGTTCAATACAACCTACATGCTAAAAACATTATCACATTGGCCCTATCATATGATGAATTCTATCGGGTTTCGCAGTGTCAAAGTACCAAGGAAATGTGGGACACTTTACAAGTGACTCACGAAGGCACTAGCGATGTCAAGCGTACTAGGATGAATGTCGTCACACATGAGTACGGGCTTTTTCGTATGTTGCCGAGTGAATCTATCGGTGACATGCAAAAGCGATTCACAAATATAGTAAATCATTTAGTTGCTCTAGATAAAAAATTTACCAAAGGAGAGCTACCTAATAAAGTTTTTCGTTTTCTTGACAAGAGATGGCAACCTTAAGTTACAACTATCATGGAATCCAAGGATCTTGCCTCCATGCCTTTGGCAACATTATTTGGAAAGCTTCAAGAGCACGAGATAGAACTTGCGCACTTGAAGATGCATGAGGAATTAGATCGCAAAAAGAAAGGCATATCTCTTAAAGCCACAAATTCTTAACCTATTGAAGAGAAACAAGATGTTGAGTCTGATTCAGATATTGATGATGAAATGTTGAGCCTTCTCATATGAAAATTCGGGAAATTCTTAAAGAAATGAGGCTTTAAATGTTTTCAGAAGAAAGAAACACGTGAGTCAACTAGAAAAGGCAAAGGTAACAAAGAGCGCTTTACTTGCCACGAATGTGGTAAGCCAGGACACATGAGATTTCAATGTCCTACTTTCCTCAAGAAAGTTGATTCGGAGAAGAGCACGCATCGAGACTTCAAGTCAAAGAAGGCCTACATTTTCTAGGATGTACCAGAGGAGGATACGACATCAAGCACCTCAGATGAAGAGGAGGCAGCCAAGCTATGCCTAATGACTAGAACAAATGAAGCTTGTGACTCAAATTCAAAGGAGGTAAACAATGAGGTATACTCTAACACCTCATCTTCTTCTGATGATGATGCACCTCCTTATGAGGACCTATATAATGCTTATGTCGAATTGCATGAAGAATTAAAAAAAGTAGCTAGGATTAGTTCTGATAGAAAACTAGTAATCCTTCTAAATTAACAGAAAATAGTTTTATTGCAGAAAGAATTAGATGAGCTGAAACTTGAGAATGAAACATTAGATCTAATATTTTCCTACAATACATGCAATTGCTCAAATGATAATTTATGTCTATCAACTGTCTGTGAGTCTTGCGAGACTTTGGAAAATGAGAATTTGAAACTTAATGAAAAACTCACAAAACTCATAGAGAGTCAAAATCAATTAGACACTATGCTTAGTTAAACTAGAAATGTTGGTGATCATACTAGATTAGGATATATCCCCCCTATGCGTAGGAGAAGACCATATAGGAAACCTGTAGCTCGACCTAATAAGAAGTTTTATAATAAGGAAGTTCATATATGTGTCTATTGTGGCACACATGGCCACACTTCCTACTCTTGTTATATCAGGAAGTACGGTATACCTAGTGGTGTATATGCCTGGATAAAAAAGGAGATAACTCCCTATTTACTAACAGAAAAGGACCCAATATAAATTGGGTACCTGAAAAAGGCAAGTGATCTATTTTGTAGGTATGTTTACAAGAGATAGATCAAAATTTCTAGATCTATCATTGAAAGAAAAAGGGTTTGTCACGTATGGAGACAACAACAAAGGAAAGATACTTAGTATTGGGACAATTGGCAACTCAACTCAGGCAGTGATCGAGAATGTACTATATATTGAAGGCCTGGAGCACAACCTATTGAGTATCAACCAACTCTATGACAAAGGTAATTGTGTATCTTTCGACTCTGAGTGTAATAAATATGGTATCATGCATCACTTCTCGACTCCTCGTACCCCTCAGCAAAATGGAGTTGTTGAAAGGAAGAATTGAGTTCTAGAGGAGCTTGCTAGAACCATGCTAAACAAAAGCAAGGTTCGTAAGTACTTTTGGGCTGATGCAGTGCATACTGCTTGCTATGTGATAAATTATATACTCTTGAGGCCTACTAGTCTGAAAACTCCTTATGAACGATTAAAAGGTTGAAAACCTAATATTGCTCATTTTCATGCTTTTGGATGTAAATGCTTTATTTTAAATAATAAAAAAGAGCGCTAGGAAAATTCGATCAAAAGCGGATGAGGATATATTTTATGGTATTCATTGCATAGTAAAGCTTATCGAGTTTTTAATAAATATTCCATGCAAGTAAAAGAGTCTGTACATGTTCATTTTGATGAGTCTTCTCCAAAAGATAAGAGAAATATATTTTCTAATGATGTTGTAGGTGCTTTAGAAGAAGCGTACTCTAAGGACATAGATCATAACAAAGAAGAAGAAGCACGACAAATTATCCAAGATGAGCATCAGGACTTGCCAATCGCCTGGAAGACTAAGAAAGATCATCCATTTGACAAAGTTATAGGTGATATCTCTACGGGGGTGGTAACTCATAGTTCTTTACATAATTTCTTTAACTTCGTTGCTTTCTTATCTCAAATCGAGCCAAAGAACATCAATGAGGCCATTGAGGATGTGCATTGGGGTATAGCTATGCAAGAAGAGCTAAACCAGTTCGAACGCAATAATGTATGGGCCTTGGTCCTTATACCAAAAGAACATCCAGTGATTATTACTAGATGGGTCTTCCAAAACAAACTAGATGAATCTGGCCTGGTCATTAGAAATAAGGCACACATAGTGGCCAAAAGGCTACAACCAGGAGGAAGGTATAGATTATGATGAGACCTACGCTCCTGTAGCCAGATTAGAGGCCATTACGATGCTTTTATCCTTTGCATCAAATATGAACTTTAAGCTCTTTCAAATGGATGTTAAGAGCACTTTTCTGAATGGCTATATTCAAGAGGACGTGTATGCTGATCAACTTCCCGACTTTGAAAATTTTAAATATCTGAACCATGTATATA
>NW_017718943.1:0-43496 GCF_001865875.1 Lupinus angustifolius
CATCTTCATTCATCAATCGAAGTACTGCAAGGAGTTACTCAAAAAGTTCGATATGGAAAAATGTAAAGAAGCTTCTACACCTATGGCGTCCGCTTGCTATCTAGACAAAGACGAAAAGGGAAAAGCTATTGAGGTAACCAAGTATCGAGGGATAATCAGCTCTTTATTATATTTGACTGCGAGCCGCTCCGATATTATGTTTAGTGTTTTCAAATATGCTAGATTTCAAGCATTACCTAAAGATTCACATTATAGTGTTGTTAAATGTATGATGAGATATTTAAAAGGAATAATAAATATGGGATCATCCTGGGGATGCCTCATTATCCTTGGTAGGGTATTCTGATTCCGACATTGTTGGATGTAAGCTGGATCGGAAGAGCACTAGTGGGACTTGTCACTTACTAGATAGTTCCTTAGTTGCATGGCACAGTAAAAAGCAAACTTGTGTTGCTTTTTCCACCGCCGAAGCGGAATACATTGTCGACAGTGTGTGTTGCGCTAAAATCCTATGGATGAAGCAGCAAATTATGGACTTTGGTCTTAATCTAGAAAAGATCCCCATTAAATGTGATAATACAAGTGCCATAAACCTATCCAAGAATCTCGTTTTGCATTCGACAACCAAGCATATAGAAATTAGACATCACTTCTTGCGTGATCATGTTCAAAAAGGCGATTGTGTGCTTGAATTTGTTGAAACTACTAAGCAATTAGCTGATATTTTCATCAAGACCCTATCACAAGATACTTTCTACGTTCTTCGAAGAGAACTTGGAATCCTTGATGAAAATATCTTGATTAAAATCGGATAACTCTTTATTATGTGCTTCGCATGCTAAATGTCTAATATGCTTCAAAATGAATATTTGTTGATTGCATTCTATTCCTAATATGACTCGTGATCTAATATGCTCTATATGTATGTGTGTTTGCTTAAAATTTCTTGATATATGCTAGAAATCTTTGCATGCTTCTAAAACTCAAAAACCTTCTTGATTCTACAAATCTAATGACTGTTAATCAATTAACCATGAGTCTTAATTGATAAGATTGAATTCCAGTAGCCAACACTTAAATTTTTACGAAATTTAATCGATTAATTTCCCATATTAATCGATTACCTAGGCTCATCTTTCTGAAATCTGGAATTTTAACTATGATTAATCGATTAAGTAAAAAGCTCTTAGTCGATTAACGATAGCAGATAAAGTAGAACTAAAATCGTTTTTGCCATTTTTTCAAACCTTATATCCACATTGGACTTCATTTCATCCCATTGCTTCTCAAATTGGTGATTGGGCCAAAAGATTTTTCTACATTTTTTACCAGAAAAAAATGCAGTGGCGACTCTAATGAGGTCGTGTAGCCTAAAATTGTGGCGCGACACTCAGTTTTGCAATCAAAATGGAAAAAGGTCATTCAAAAAGGATTAAGACAACTGCTCAACGCGCACGAAGAGCTCCTATTGCTACATCTTCGAATCTGAATGTGAGGCAGGACCATGGAGACCCTTACTACTCTCTCATACTACAGGAGACTCAGTTGTCAAAGTTTCAGGGCAGGAAACCAACTTACGTTAGGTATGCCGATTTAACCTGGATGGCGGAACAAAATTTTGAATTTCCACAAGGCATGCAGGCTCAAAGAGCTATCACCTTTCTGGAATTAAAGGGAAATATTTACCCTACTTTAATTAGAGAATTTTATGTCAACTTTAGATATAAGGATGGCAAAAATTGGTCTATGGTTTCTGGAAATTTATTTGAGTTGAGTGAGGATATTTTCATGAATGTGGGAGGTTTGTCCACCAATGGTGCTAGCATTGGTAATTGTGAATGGATCAAGAATTCATTCGATGTTGTTGAGGTTTACAAGTCATGCTTGAGAGGTCCCCATCTATATATCCAAGGAGAATTAACAAAAGTTGAGTCATTATCTGTGGAAAATATACTAGTGCACTAATAGCGTACATTTTGGTTCAGAGGAACACATATCATGCACAACCCACTATGAACGATTTGAGGTTCATGTATGATGTTAAGGAAAATGTTATGATTAATTGGTCTGAGGAGATCCTTAAAGTCATGTATAGTGTGTCAACATCACAATCCAAGTTGCTACCCTATAGTATAGTCATTTCCAGAATCATCGATTATCTGCATATTGATGTGTCTGATACCATCATCATGGAGTCTTCTAATAAAGATCACCTAGTTGGTGAAAATTTGATCCACAAGATGGGTGTTTACAAGTATTAGAATATTTGGCAATACCAAGAGGATTACACTATTGTGGATCTAGACTTATCTGGAGATGATGATCATACAAGAATGGATCATTTTAATGCAGGAACTCAGGGGGAGTCGGCTGGAAATGCACCGCAGGTACCAACCTTTGGATTAGCTCAGTTGGATGCAATGGAGCAAAGGCTGAATAATAGAATGGATCTACATTTCCAATCTTTGAAGGATTCTTATCATTCAGACTTGGAGCAATTTGAGGAACGTCAGGTTGCCTACATCGATAACCACTATCAGTCTATGAGGAGCTTTGTTCAAAACATTGTTGAAGCACAGAATGATAGGTTGTGTGCAGAATTTGAGAAGCTGAGAGTCCTCATGCAGGGAGATAGTAGTTTGACAGTTCCTAATGACAGAGACCTTCCTCTACATCCTTAGATTAGAAGACCTTAGACCCTATGTTACCTTTGATTTAGTTCTTCTATTGGCTAATTTCAAGGATTTCGTTGCTTTGTACTCTTGAGATATATTTTCTCTTTGCTTTTATTGGGTTGTAATAGTTTCTATCTACTCTTGCTGAACATTTATCACTTGATATGCATGATATATAACTTTAATTGTTAATGATTTTGTTTTGCATCGCTTATATCATATGTGTATCTATGTCATATATAGTATGAATTTATGTTTAATGGCACTTGACCATGATTAGTTATTTGCATCTATTTTTTTTGATTGAGCATGCTGTATACATGCTATGATATTAATGCTTGACCATTCTATGCTCAATTAGTCATTGTATACCAATTCATGCCATTAAATGTGCTCATTTACTATATTCTGTCACTTTAATCGATTAACCTATACTCTTAATCGATAAATTTTTGTCGACATGTGCACTTGTTCAAGCTTCCTTCAACTAGTTAATTAATTGAACTCTCAAATTTAATTGATTGATTACAGTTTTGATTTCATTATATAACTCTTCTTACTTTTGACGAGATTGATTCGTTTATCTTTTTGATAATGTCAAAAGGGAGAGAAAGGTTGCTTTATTGTATGATGTGAATTTGCAGGTTGTAAATAATATTCAGCTTCCGTTGTCCAGCTATGCGTTTTAACTTTGAAATTAACAACCATGCATTCTATAACCATCATCAAGCTATGCATCAGAACAAGATTTGGTGTGGAGTCTGTCATCATCAAAAGGGGGAGATTGAAAGTGTAAAGTGTCAAAGTATTGCACTATTAGATTGCCTATGTTTTGATGAAGACAGAGATTTATTGAAAGCTTGAAGATGACTCAACAAATCAACATGTCGTGGACTGAAGGGTTTCTTGTCTAGACTAGGTTCCTTACAAGAGTCATTTTTAGAGTCTTAGATGTGTGCCTTAGATATTAATTCTAGGTTAGGTAAACCTAGACGCAATTCTTACAAACCTTAAAAATAATCAATTCATTTACATGAGACATGCCATCTAGATTATTATATGTTCATGCGTTAATCATACATGTTACATGTGAATCTTAGGCATAAAATATTGGTAAAACATGTATAGTTGATAAGCATAACATATAGGTAGTTTACCATTTAATCATTTAGCTAAAAAATATGTCAGTTATCGATTAAGGAAGGTGTTAATCGATTAACGTGAATTCGGTTTTAACAGATAACTGAAAACCTGAAAAAAAGTTAGTCTCAACAGATCGTTAATCGATTAAAAGGGCACTTAATCGATTAACTAGGTTTCAGAAAGGTTTTTTATATAAACTGTGTTTTTAGGTCATGCACCATACATCATATCATTCATTTTTAGAATTGCTAGTTGCATATTTTCCATGCTCAATTATGTCATATAGGCAGAGTGAAATGCATTGTAAGATAGTGAGAGATAGTATCATGTTTAGGGTTTAATTGTCATCTAATTGCATGTGATTAATGTGTTAACCTTTGCTATCTTTTCTTGCATGATTCTTGCATTTCTTTAGAAGAATTCTAGGATAGAAATTCTATGTTTCTGCATATCAATAAACTCATACATATTCATGCTAACTTGTGAGTTTTGTATATGGTTTTTAGCTGAGTTTCAATTGTAATATTTTGAGCTACATTGTGCTTAATAATACTCTGTTTTTGTACTATGTTTGTGTTGTAATAAGGGAAGTCGTCTCTTGGTGTCTTACCACCTAAGAGATTCAGTGAGTCTTCACCAAGACTTAGAGGTCTTGAGTTTAGAACGTTTTCTTGGCTATGGCTAGAACGTAAGAAAGGTTTTCTTAGGCGATTGATTAGGTGAGTCAACCCAAGAAACTGGATTCTTGGATTCAAGAAGGGAGTGTCTAAGTTTTTGTATTGGAAGTGTGCGAGTAACAATACATTCGTTTCAATATTAGTGAAAAAATCTCCCAAGATCAGAAGGGGAGGCCTGAATGTAGTTTGCAAGTGGACCCGCAAACGAACCAAGATAAAATTCCTTGTTGGAGGCTTTTTCCATACTTAATTTCTTTATGTTTCAAGTTGTAATATTGCCTATTTTTAGCTGATAATTTGGATATTGTAAATTTGTCATATTGAGTTTAATTTTGTTCAAGTATATATGCTTTATCTGTATCTGATTATCGGTGAGTGGCAGTGTAATAAGTCATTCCACAACTTGATATTTTCTGTGAATTAATCGATTAAGACAGAGTGTTAATCGATTAATTAGGGTTTTTTCCAGAATAGAGCTTCGGTGCTAAAAGTAGTAATTGGTAACCGCGACACCTATTCAACCCCCCCCTTCTAAGTGTGTTTTGTCCACTGATACCTAACATTTATTACCCTGGAAATCAAATAAGCAACAAAATATGGTCAGATCCTCTTCGGAAGTTGAGTATAGGGTACTTGTACCCACCTCTTGTGAATTACAATGGGTCACCTACTTGATTGAATAATGTTTTTGCTTGACACATAGCCAACAACAATGTCTTTTATGAGAGGATCAAGCATATTGAAATTGACTGTCATATAGTTCGTGAAAAACTTCATCAAAAACTATTTCAGCTTTTACCAATTTCATCCAAAGAACAGTATGTTGACTTCGTAACTAAACCCATTAATCCTTAACCATTTCACTACCTTTATCCAAGCTTGGAGTCAACAATATTTACTCCAACCCGAGGGGCTATTAATCCATAATCCATTCTGTTAATAGGCTTTTGCTGCAATTTTGCTCTTTTTGCACAGTAGAGTCCTTTTTACTTTTGGTTGCTTAATTTCTTTCCATTTCTATATTTTCAGTTAGTTGATAGGTTTCATGTTTTATCAGTTAGTTTTTAATTAACTTAGTTTCATTTTCTTTGTGTAAATAGCCTTCTTTACCTATCTTCCTTCAATGAGAAAAGCATGATATATTTCGTAAATTCTTGCAATAATTATCTTTAGACAAATATATATTTGATTTAAGAATATTAACTTATCACCATTATGTACATTAATCATACAATAAGGTTTCCTTTTGGTAAATCTAAATCCAAGTGATTAACAAACAAACACATTCTTTATTGGAACTTCACATCATTCTAACTTGACCACTTGGTGTACATAAGCCGCTTATATAATGGACTTTCAATTTTTATATGCGATAAAATCACAAATAAATATAAGGATAGTTCAATCATTATTGCTATAATGCATGTTGAAGTTACTATGATGAAGGAACAAAAATTAAGTGTTGACTGATAAAATCACTAAACAAATATAACACATGCTCTGATAAACATATATAGAGATTATCGATTAAATATTATCACCATCTTACATTGTTTATCATAAACTGATTAAACAAATATAACGATAGATCCCAAATTGTCATTGTGGATATTAATTGGTCATTGCAATCATTATTCCATATGAAAACAATTTCATGATAATTGTTTCTAATATTCACAATTTTCTTTAAAATTAAATTACAAATGAATTGCTTGTTCTACATTTAGATTCTCATAAGTAATAAGTTAGGAGAAGTGGTGGCCATTTCTAATTCCAATTTAATAAATTAAGGTTCACAAAAGAAGAAAACAACATTATGAAAAATTATAAAATTCAGAACCATAGTATATTTATTAGGACATGTTAGTTCTTAATAGTACGTTTGAATTGAGTGAAAATGGATGAAATGAAAAGAAAGAAAGAGAAAATGCGGAAATTATGGAAACTTTTGCCATGTGGACATACATAAAAAAGTGTGTGGACATACATGAAACTTTTCTGCTTCATTGTTGCAAAGAAAACTCACTTTATAAAAATGTATGTTTTTTTGTAAGTATTTTATCAATGTTGTTTTAAATTAAATTACATTATTCAAAATTTGTACCCATGAAACTCAACTAATTTTTCAAAAATTGTATTTACTATATTTACTTAATCACTAGGATAATATATTTAATACATTAAATCAAATAATTTAAAAAATATTTTTATATAATGTGTAATGAGGATATATAGTCATTTGAGATATTCAATATCTTTATTTCTACTCATTTTTATTTCAAACAAAATAAATAGAAAATCATATCATTTTCATTACTTTTATTTTTCTTTCAATTTTCACTTTCTTCTCATTTTATCACGAGTAGAACAAAGTATAAGTATCATTATTTAAATTTTATTACTTGTAAAAGTAAATTACTATCGAATATAAATTTATTATATTTACATAACCAACAAAAATATATTCACTATATCACATCATGTATATTTAAAAAACATTTTTTTCATGTATAATTAAGATATATATATATTATATATATATATTATTATTAGACATATTTAATCTCTTCCATTCACTTATTTTTCTTTCAAACCAAACAACTAAAGAATTACTCATTTTCTATTACTTTTCATTCTTTCAACTTTAATCCTTCTATTTAACTAAACATAACGAATGAAACCTTGAAAGCTGTGATTTTCATATTCAGATTAGATAAAGAAGAAGTCATAGTCTTATTTCAAAATATTTGCAATTAATTGATAAAGTTGATTATTATAAGTATATTGTAGTTAGAATTACACCATACAACGGATATATATATATATATATATATATATATATATAATTATAAATATTATATGTCCATCAAATATTAACATTAATACATTATTTAACTTTTGAGATATCATTTTTAGTTAATTGTTGAGAATAGTGTAAGAAATTTTTACCAAATGTTACTCAATTATTCACCAATCATATTTAATCATAAATGATTTTGACAAATAAATAATTAATAAAATATTATACTATATAAATTATTATCAGGATGCATTCTTATAAATTTTAGTCACTGTCTATAAGCATGATAATTTACTGATCATGGGTAAAATGACGTGATGCAAATGTCAATTTCACTATCCTTGACATGATTGGTTGGTGCAATAGCACAAACCCAAAATGATTGGGTTGCTCTTTTGTCTTCCTCTAAAAAGCAGAATTTGAAAGCAAACGTAATCATGTGGCATTTAGTGTTGTCTACAGTGATTGGCATATGAATGTTTTTGTCGTTTGCAAAATGGAATCATTTTGAGACTTCTTCATTTTCATGTTGCCCATGGGAACAGAAAACCTAATTTGGATTATTCAATTATTTTCCTTATGCTCTTATTTTGAGCTAATCCTTTTCTAATTTTTTAAGAGCTTAAGCGATCGTCATATAGATAATCAAATGGACATACAATATAGATATACTGGTACCCATAAGAATAATAAAAAAACACATTATTGATGATGGCTTTTTGCTAGGTATAGTTCAACTACTATATACACATAACCTTACTAGCTTCCAAATTGCTCCAAATATTTCAGCTTAGTGTATTAGATTGTACTTTGTAATTGAAATTACGTTTTGTAATATTGTAACTTTGGAAACCTCACAAGATACCACAACTACAATTGGGTCCGATATGTCGTATTTTTCTACAATTTTGTACAATTGCGATGAATACAATGTACTCATAATTATAATGACAACCACAATTTAAAATATTGTTTTAGCTTAATGTTCTTAAATTATACAGATCAAACTCTATGCACACTAAAATATTCTACGCTCAAACACAACAAACCTGAGGTCCCTCTCAACCTCCAATCGATTATGAATTAACAACTTTTTCTTACGCGAAGAGCATGCATGCTGATGAATTCATTCACGCCTAACGGCATGCGCCTTAACATGACGTATGGCTTTATAAATAACAAATTTAATGTATTGAAAAGACAAACAAGAGTAGTTTTTTATAAATATGTTTCCTCTTTTATTTTTTGCATGTTAGGGCTGGAAGTCTGAAATATATGAGGTTGTTATTGTCTGGATTTTATGATAACATTTGTCTTCTATATATGAATAAGATATAAAATGATAACACTATCCACTATTAGACACCTTTTAGTTGACTTGTGGAGAAAGAAGAGTGCCAAGTTTAATTTTTGAGTCACTTTTTATTTAAATTTTCATACAATTTTTCTACTTCTAAATAAATTAAATATTAAACCAAAGTAAATATAATTAAATTTGTAAGTTTTTTATATTCATTTTAAGCTGAAATATGTAAATGGCTGAAGTACTCCTTGTTCTTCAATTAATAAATCATTTTTCTAATAAAATAGGATGCGTTAAATAAGTGGGCAACAAATATCCCCATCAAAATAAAGAGATAATATATGATATACTCCCTCCGGTCATATTTATAAATTATTTTCTAGTAGGTTTTTTTGTCTTTTTATATAAGGCGCCATATACTATCGAGTTTGGATGAGCAATTAATGTTTTATTTCTAGTTTGTCCTTATTAATGTAGTGGATAATGAGTGGGAGTGAGATAATGAAATTAATGATATAGTGTTTTTAGTATAATTAATGATATCATCTCACTTTATATGTAGAAACTAATTCCTTTTTGGGGTGTGGTTGTCTCTCTAGCGAGTATTACTCCAAAGAATCTAACTTTTGACATTTTAGTTTACCTGAATTTAGCGGAATTTTATATCACTAGACCAATATCTTATTGTTATTAATAATAGTATAGGAATGGTTTGTGTAATTTGATTAAAAGTGATTAATAAATGAGACAATTATTACATTGTCCAAGATTAATAATGATCTCAATCATATATTTATCATTGATTTAAAATACATACTTAATTTTAAATCATTAGTAAATAATGAATTATGAGAATTTGATTGAAAAATTAGTCATTAATCATTTGATAATTGTAGTACCGGATTGAGTATAACAACACACCACTCCTTGTCCCACATGCTGGTAAAAAATATTAAGTTATTGAATTATTTTTAATCAACTAATTCTAAGATTCCATTTTCTTGATCATGTCTACATAGACTGACAAGGGTATTTGCCTTTAACATGTAAGTTTTGTATGATTTTGTTATTGGTGCATTTTTTATGTTCATTGGTGTGGAATATTTGCACACTTTTATTCAATGGTATAATATTTTTATATATCATTACAATAGAGCAACTTTTACGGCATCTATATGAAAAGTTTAATTATTTTAAATTGTAAATTAGCATGTGAATATCATTGAGCATATGCAGTATCAAGTTTATACTTAATCTTTAAAAGGGGTACCTAATGCACTGGAGTACCATGTAATGGGATATGATGATAAGAGGAGGGTACATATTTTGCTCTTTTTAATATAGTCTACGTATATGTATTCTTTTTGGCATAATATTTTCGAAGCAAGCAAATAATATTAAAATTATACCAGGGGTACTCACTCATATATATATAAAAGTTGGACTCGACACAATCTAAGAAGAATTTGTTATGCAAGATCAACGATTGCCACACCATTGATCAAATCCACAAACATGGTTCCCTTTTGTAACGCTAAATCAATTCCAAGATTAGATCTAACATGAATTAAGTCTATAAGATTGAAATATTTGAGAAATTAGGTTGCTTCTTTAAAAATGACTATTATTACCATGAAATATACTTCTATGTTGTCTAAAATAGTCTACAAAGGTGTTTGGCAAGAGCACATGTACACGTCACCACCACTAGATACCTACCTATATATTAATGGCAAGAGGACAATGTAAAAAATACGAGCAACAAATTCTACTACATCAGAGACAAAATAATCTTTTTTTTTTTTTGCAGATCTATATATCTGCATTTTAATATTTGGTGGTTAATTGTCAAATATTACATTTAACTAAGAACAAGCACATTAAATAGCCACATTCTTGTGATGGTGAACTATTATGGTGTTTATTTGAGCATATTCCTTAGTAAACATATTTCTTAAATTTCAATGAATACAATTTTGTAAGTCGAGATAGAATAATATTCATTATATTAGAACACTCATTTAAAAATAAATGAGATATATGAAGTAGAAATAATAATTGGAATGGATATAATATATATACACTGACAATATAAGTGTTTTTAACCACTGATATAATAATACCTGAAAACTTTCGTCAAACTTGATGAAGGAACTTCTGCAAAATATAGGCTTCAAAATGGTAGATTTCTAATCTCCTCAAGGTTTTTGACTAATATAGACGTGGTTAAAAAGGTGGAAATAGATGAAAAGACCTTCGAAATAAGGATGGTAGAAGATCAGGGTGCTTATTATCCATCTGGCTCCATGGGGGGTAGAGTGAGTTTTGAGGAGGATGAAGGTTCTGGGAATGATGAATCATGGCTGGGAAAGGAGTCTTGCTGGGGAGAAAATTTGTTGCATGAGGAGGATGAAGATGACATGGACGAGGTTGGTATGTGCCCTAGGGTAGAGGGTAGGTCTCACCTAAGCCTTTTAGGTGAGACTGGGGTTAAAAGGGTGTCAGGGATTCCTTTGCCTCTTTCATGTCCTAACCTGCGTGTTCAGCCTGCTGAAGAGAAAATCCCTGCTACAAAATATGTTCTGTTAAAAAGGAAAAAGGTGGCTAAGATTAAAAAGGTGAAGTGTAGGGGTGGGGTAAGGCACACGGACCAGCAGTTAAATGTTAGTTCCGAAGGTGGAAAGGTCAAAAGCAAAAATCAAGGAAGTAACAGTGAAGAGGATTTGAATTATTCATTAAAGGGTCCTGGTCCTGTAGCGGAAATGGGTCATGTATTACCTTTCCTGGGCCCGTGTTTGGAGGCCCAGCAAGCTATTGAGAATAGTGTTGAGGAGGTGCTCTTATTAAAAATTGGTGACAATGTGGAGCCTTTGTGTTATACAGCCCAATCTAGTGCTACGGGATCTTTTCCTAAGATCATAACCGTGGACAGTATTCCTCCTTTCTTAAATCAAAACTCTCCAGACAGACAAGGTAGGCCGAAGAGAAAAGGGATCATTAAAAAGAGGTTTCCAAATCCCCTCTTCAAAATGGCGCCCATCTCTGATAGAAGGAAACCAAAGAAGATAAAGAAGATGTCTTCAAAGGTCAAGCTCCACCAAATGGACGTTTTACCTGAAGAAGCATCTACTCATGTGGATTCATCCATTAGCAACTCCATCTCTGATTCTCACGTTAGGAAGGTTAATAATCTTCTCTTATCTCAAGGAATTAGTCAGTCTGGAAAGCTCTGGGACATTGGAAAAAAGTTGGGAGTTACTTTTGAAGGTAAGGACGAAGTGATGATTAGTCGTATAGAAGCTATTCAGGAGAGGGATAGGATTGGATCCAGTTCAGCCAATCAAAGGGTTCAATCTGGTAATCCATGATTTTTACAACGATTAATGTTAGGGGGTTGGGGAGCGGAGTAAAAAAAAGGGAGGTCCAGAATTTAATCAGGGAGAATAATGTTGATTTTATCGCTATTCAAGAAACAAAACTAGAAGTGTTGGATGTTCGGTTGTGTAGGTCATTATGGTGCAGTGATGATTGTGATTGGGATTTTAATCCATCCGTGGGGAGGTCGGGAGGTATTCTCAGTGTGTGGGATAGTACGAAGTTTCAGATGGTTGAGGTGGTTCACGGTGATGAGTTTCTAGCTGTGAAAGGCAACTGGTTGCAGGGTTCCATCTTGTGTTGTGTGGTTAATATTTATTCGCCTTGCAATTTGATTCAAAAGAGACTTTTATGGGACGCTCTCTGTGTCTTCAAGGAGTCTCTGGGGTGTATGCCTGTTTGTTTTCTTGGTGATTTCAATTCAATCAGAATGTCTTCTGAGAGGAGAAGTTTGGGGGAAGTGGAGAATGGTAGAGATTCTTATCTCTTCAACGAGTGGATTCGTATGCTGGATTTTGTGGATTTACCTCTTCTTGGTAGAAATTTTACTTGGTATCAGGCGGGTGGTACTTGTATGAGTAGATTAGATAGATTCCTTCTTTCTAATGAGTGGTTATCTCTTTGGCCGAATGCCTCTCAATGGGCTCTCAACCGATCCTTCTCTGATCACTGCCCTATTATTCTGAAGTATAAGGTGGTCTCTAGGGGTCCTTCTCCTTTTCGGTTTAACAACTGTTGGCTTCTACACAAGGATTTCAAGGCTTTTGTCTCTGATTCTTAGCAAGGCTCTGTGGTTACTGGTTGGGCGGCTTTTATCTTAAAGGAAAAGCTTCGCCTTCTTAAGAGAAGCTTAATCGAGTGGAATAAGTCAACGTTTGGCTGCCTGGACACTCAACTGCTAAAGCTGAAGGCTGATCTAAATGATTTAGATTTGTTAGGTGAGTCGGGTGTTTTATCAGAGGCTCAATTGATGGTGAAGAAGAAGGTTTCGGCTGATTGGTGGTTGACTTCTCAGTTGAAAAGTAGTCTCCTTCATCAAAAAGCTAGATCCAAGTGGCTTAAAGAAGGCGATGCTAATTCAAAATTCTTCCATTCTTGTATCAATAGTAGGAGAAGGAGAAATCAGATCCTTGGGGTGAGTATTGATGGTCAATGGTGTGAGGAGGAGAATGCTATAAAAACAGGTATTTCTGACTACTTTGAATGTTTTTTTAAAGAGAATTCTGATTCTAGATCGAAACTGGATGGGGTTGTGTTTAAAACCCTATCGGGTGATCAAAAGAAGATGTTGACTTCTGAGTTTGGGGAATCTGAGATAAAGAATGTTGTTTGGAATTGTGCTACTGATAAGAGCCCGGGTCCAGATGGCTTTAACTTCAAATTCTTCCAGGAATTTTGGGACCTTATAAAGATTGATATCATTAATTTTGTGAAGGAATTCTAGTCAAATGCAAAGCTTCCTAAAGGGGTCAATTGTTCTTTAATCGCTCTAATCCCTAAAATCATAAGTCCCAATAGAATCCAGGACTTCAGACCGATATCCCTTGTGGGGTCGCTGTACAAAATCATTTCTAAGATTATTGCTGGAAGACTGAAGCTGGTTATTGCTTCTTTGATATCGCCAACTCAATATGCTTTTATTAAAGATCGTAGTATCCTTGATGCGGTGGTAGTTATCAACGAGGTTATCCATTCTGCGAAGCGATCAAATGATGGGTGTTTATTGTTGAAGGTTGACTTTGAAAAAGCTTATGATTTAGTGAATTGGAGCTTCCTTGATTACATGCTTTGTAGATTCGGGTTTCCTACCATTTGGAGGAAGTGGATTAATGAGTGCTTGTCTTCTACTTCAATGTCAGTCCTCATAAATGGTTGTCCGACTAAGCAATTCTCAGTCTCTAGAGGCATTCGCCAGGGGGATCCTATGGCTCCTTTCCTATTCTTATTGGTTGCCGAAGGTTTTTCTGGGTTGATGAGACAGGATCGGCAGCAAGGATGTTTTAGGGGTTTTATGGTTGGGAGCCATCAAGTGGAAGTGTCGGATATGCAATTTGCTTATGATACAATGGTAGTTTGTTCTCCTCAAGTTTCCAACCTTTGGACGTTGAAGAGTATTCTGTGTTGTTTTGAATTAGCCTCTGGCCTAAAGGTTAATTATAAGAAGAGTCATTTGTTTGGGGTTAAAGTCCCTGCTGATTTTTTGGATGCTGCGTCCCTCTTTTTGAATTGCAATGTTGGGGTATTTCCGTTTTCTTATCTTGGTATTCCTATCGGGGCTAGTCCAAAAAGATTCTCGACTTGGGCTCCAATTATTGATTCAGTTTCTAAGCGGCTAGCTTCATGGAATCAAAGGTTTATTTCTTTTGGTGGTAGGGTTATCCTTCTTAATGCTGTTCTTTCTAATATTCCTATTTATTTTCTTTCTCTCTTTAAGGCCCCTAGAGCTGTAGTGTCTTGTCTTGAGAGATTGCAGCGGAAGTTCCTTTGGGGGAAAAAGATGGTGGTAAGGGGATTGCGTGGGTTGCGTGGAGTGAGGTCTGCAAGCCTAAAAGATTGGGGAGGTTAGGGGTTAGGAACATTTCGGTTTTTAATGAAGCTTTGCTAGGGAAATGGAAGTGGTCTTTCCTGAATAACAATGATGCTCTGTGGGTTAAGGTAATTAAGTCTAAGTATGATATGTTGTCTGAGCCTTCGAGTTCGTTATTGGTGTCATCTTGGTGGAGGGGAGTGTGTTCGGTGGGGCAGTCTAGTTCTTCTAGTAGAGATTGGTTTTTCTCTAACATTAGTATGGAGGTTGGGGATGGTTCCACAGCTAGTTTTTGGGGTGATAATTGCTTTGGTCCAGTTCCGCTTCGTGTTGTTTTTCCACGTCTGTGTTCAGTGGCTACTAACAGTTCTTCGTCTGTTTCGGAGAATGGTGTCTGGATTGATGATAGGTGGGTTTGGGAGATTAAGTGGAGGAGGCCTCTTTTTGTGTGGGAAAAGGCGTTGGAAAGGAATTTGTATGATACTATCAGCCCGGTTTCTTGTGTGTTTGGTAAAGTGGATCATCTGAGATGGAATTTAACCTCATCTGGTTTTTTTGAAGTTAAATCCTCTTATGATGTTTTATTAAATGCTCCTCTTCATCCTTTAGGTAATATTTTTAATCATGTTTGGATTAATTGTGTTCCTTCAAAAGTGTGCTGCTTTATCTGGAAGGTGATTAGAGGAAAAGTGGCTACTAAATGTGAAATTCACAAGAGATCTCTTATTCTCCCAAATGACGATTTGGGTTGTGTGTTTTGCAATAACCACCCGGAATCCTTAGATCATCTGTTTATATCTTGTGTTTTTGCTGAGAACATTTGGAGGAGTGTTTATTCTTGGTTGGGGAAGCAATTGTCTTTGCCAGATAACTGCACTGATTTTTTCCAGGATCATAGGAGCTTGCACAGGTGTAAAAAAGGGGCGAATCTTTGGTCTATGATTTGGTTTGCTTCTATGTGGTCTATTTGGATAATGAGAAATGAGGTTATTTTTTCCTCCAAAAATTTTAGTGTGATGCATGTTCTGGACTTAATCCAGATTAGGTCTTGGACTTGGTTCTTGGCCAATGTTAAGTCGAGTTGCTGCTCTTTTTCTAACTGGTGTTTGGACCCGAGGTCTTGTATCCTAGCTTCTTGTTAGTTTCTTATTTGCTTGTATTGGGTTAGCACCCCTTGTGCTTCTTAATATATTTTTCGCTTAGCAAAAAAAATATAAGTGTTTTTACACTGTCAGTAAATCATTCATTATTGATATATTAACTAACATTGACTCTCAAACAAAAATAATATAAATCAATGGTGGATGATATATTGACAATGTAAAAAACTTTACACTGATGATGCATATATAGATATTAAACTCAATTGATATTCTTAACTTCGACAAAATATAAAATAATGAATAAGTCCAAATTAAAAATAATAATTTATGTGCCATTAGGCATGCTCTAATAAGTAGGGATGACATAAAATCAGAATCCACGAGTAAAATCTGAACAAGCACTCTTATTCGTATCTACAAATTTTAGAAACATATTTTTATAAATATACATGGTATATACTGGTAGGCATGATATTGTGGTACTCGTATCCATATATCTGTTATTTATGTAATTACAATATTAGTCATAAATCATAATTTATCATTACATGCATTTTTTAAATCCAATGGATCATAAAAGTAAGTGAAAGAGGTGATGAGAGAGAAAAAATGAATTTGAGATTACTTTTTAGTTTTACTTATTATTTGTTGGATTTAACAAATAAACGAATGAGATTGAGCTAACTAGTTAATTTAATTTGGAAATAAATTAATCCCTCCTATATATACATATATATTAAATTAATTGTTCTCATTTTTTAAGAATAACAATTATTTTTACTTAAGCCACTTCCTTTATATCTATACTTCTATACTATATATAAAGCCAAAATATGATGTAACTTCCACCATGGTGTAATTTTCACTTCCTCTTTTGCCCTTCACATTATTTAATTTTTACAAAAAAACCATATAATCCTAATTAACCAATACCAGCACATTAATTAACAACATCTCTCACCTTAAATTAAATATTATCATAAACACACAAAAATTATAATATAAAGTATACTAAATACAACAAATATATTCTAATTATAAAAAATGAAATATATAAAAATGAAATATGTAATACGATATAATATTAACCGGCATGCACGAAGTGTCTGTACACATTAGTATATGTAATCATAAAAACAAACCAAATATCTAAAACATCTTATTACTTTTCTAATTTGAATTAAGAATATCCTAATATCGGATATTTATGTCAAATTAGAAATTCATTAATAATTGAGGAAAGTTAAATACATGTTGTATCTGCCAGTACAGTACATGTTGTATCTGCCAGTACAGTACATGTTGTATATGCCAGTACTCACAAAAAAACCCGCACAACTATGAGCATGGTGCGAGTAACATTCACAAATTTTAAAAGAGGTAGATGTTAGCTATTACTCATGGTTGTTCATGCTGGTTGTCATCCCTATTAAGAATATCCATAACAATAATTATAATAGTGGGCTTTCCAATTCATTTAATGCTCTAACTAGACCTCCAACCTAATGTATTATGTTAATGAATTTTGACACGCAGACGAAAAGAAAGATGGTGTGAAAACGATTAATTTTTGTTTTTCTAAACTCGGCTATACTTTAATGGATTTCAACTCAATATCAATAACAACAATCTCATGCTAATTTATCCATGTGTTTAATGGTGAGAAACAATTGATTAAACAATATCTATTTAACAAAGTAAAAAAATCCACAGGTAACGTAGAACTTAATATTGGCGTCATTACTTTTCTCCATATCCCCTTAACCTTTTTTTAATAAAATTATGTTTTGTTTTGATGATAACTTTTTTTGCGTCATTGGTGTTCCTCAAGAAACTAAACAAAATCAGGGTTGTAATACCTACAACCTTGACATACAGGGAGGCTTTCTTTGAAGAAAATAAATAATTGTATATACTTATTAAGCTTATTAACATGCTGAATAACTTTATGGATCATAGTTTCTTCTTTATCTCTTTTATTGTTCTTTGTTTAGTATTCATAAATAATAGAGGTAATATCAACTAGATATTAGTCTAGTAATATAATACTCTACTAGATCTCATAAATACCAAAAGGTGAAAGATTTAATTCTTGGAAACAATATTTGTACAGAAAAAACAATACATATATTACTAATAGTTAAGAACTCACCTACCAGACATATACATAAAAAAAGGACGATAAGGTGTGGGGCAAGGCTTTTAATCTTTGCCTTTTTATGTGGGACTTGAATGAAAGTAGACTATATATTCAAAATCATGAAAAAGGTTATCCCAAGAAAATAATGGTTTATCACTTGGACCAACGATGCATTATTAGTCCTAGTGTAAGATTCCAACTTTCCTATTAAAACTAGGTGATGGCTCCATCTCATTAAAGTCTCTTCAGTGGGATTGGTTGCTTTGAGTTGTTGAAATGTGTACTGCATTTCATTTAAGGTCATAATTTCTTTGTACGACGGTAGCAACCTCTTTAGGTTAATTTACATTACTTTGAGACGCAGCAACTTCTCGAAATTCATTTTCAATTATTAAACATTTTGATATTTTATTATTTTTCTGTTAAAAGGAGGTTGTCAACACACCACCAAATATGTAACTTGTACATTTTTTTCTCTTTATTCACATACGTTATTATTCAGTCCATGTCTAATTAAGTTCATTAGAAGTGTAAAATTATCTAAATTGATTTTGTTATTATTAACAAAAAGTTTTTATACACATACAAAGAATAAAGCCCCAAATTATAATTAAAAATCCAGTTATCTATCAATTATGTTGTGACTTGGTATCTAACTTATATCATTAGTCATTTTTTGAAAAACTTGGAGTTTGTTTAGGTTTAATTTTATTCAAATAAGTTTATTGAATGTTCACAAAAACAAACTCTTACCCCATTTTAAAAAATTATTGAAAAATATTTAATTAATATTTTACTCAAAAGATTGAAAGAGTTTGAATAAAGAAAAGAGGTAAACGTATAGTTCCATTTCTATTTTTAATAAAGATATAGTGTTAGGTAAACAATCCCACAAAATAAAAACATGAGATGAGACAAATAAGTAATCAAATCTTTCCACGTGGCCATCGCAAGTTGGAACCAAACCAAAGCTCAATATCATAAACTAAACTTTTAAGATAATGATCTCTGTAATATATATTACAAATATAAAATATACAAATAACAACTCATGCAAGTTCGTGGACAGGATTCTCAAACCAAAACCGGCCTTACTTCTATCTCTAAATTCATTAATCTATCCAATATCATAAATCAAAATTCTTCCATATATTTTGAGAATTTCTCAATACTAACAATTTATTGAACCCAATTTCTCAATATGTATATTTAATATTTTTTTTATTATTATTTACAATTTCAGCTGGGTAGGTGTTTAGTAGTGCACACTCAAATCTCAAAAAACAGCTCCATGATACTCCACATCACATAATAGAGCAAGCATTAGGGTTCTCATCACTAAACATTTGTGGAGGAGGGTGGTTAGGATGCATGTAGTATGGCACTTGTGGTGGTGGTGCCATGTATCCTTGGTTCATGTATCCATGATTTGGGTACCCTTGGTCCATGTATTGATATCCATGATTCGGATGGTACTGTGGGTGCACCTCCAGCGCGTGACTAGTTTGACCAGGAAAATTTTGGTCAGACCAGTACGCTGGAGGTGGCAATTGGTAACTAGGATAGTCCATTTTGTAAACCTCCATGACTTTTGCGATTGGCGCTGCTGCCTCATCTTTCTTGCCACCATCTCCACCGCCTCCGCCTTCCTTGATTTCTTTCTTTTCACCGCCGTCTTTCTTATCACCACCGCCGTCTTTCTTGTCATCGCCACCAGCTTTCTCTTTCTTATTGTCCTCTTCTTTTTTAGGTGGAACCACCTCCACTTTCCGTTTGATCTTCTGATTCAGGTAAGGTACAAGGTCATTCACGTCCATTGTTCCCTTCACTGTCACCAAGTCCTTGCTTCCATCAGCATTCACTGATTCAACTCCTGCACAATAACAATAGGATTAGCTATAACTAATTGAAACAATAAAATATTTATACTATCATGTGAGTTGAATAAAATAATCTGCATTTTTATCATAATACATTTGTTAATACTAATATTTTTATAAAATTTAAAACAATAAATCGCATTTTTTATTAATTCACAAAACCCATAAATACCTTAATTTCATTCACATTCATATGAAAAAATATTATTCTAAATTTATCTAATAATATTTAACAAAAATATTTTTTGAAGTTGTATTAGGAGAATTCCTTACCTTAAACATATTTGTATAAATACATCTGTTTTAACCTTTAAATATATTATATGAAAATATTTATACAAGACAATATTTAATTCCTAGGCGTATTAAAAAAAGGCATCAAATATAAAATTAGGTGAAATATAAGTTAGGTCAAATCCCTTACCTTTGTATTTCTGAATGACTTTTCTAATTTTTGAAATGCAACCATCACAGTGCAATCTGATCTTCAAAACCACCGTGCTCTGAATAAGTTAAGAGAAAGTGGGTTAGCTAGTGTGAAATTATGCTAAATAAATTTAAAAATACGTAAAGTATAGATGATGATTGATAAACAAGCAACATATAGATATGAAAAATAAAGAAGAAAACAATAAAATCACCTCTTTAGGTTTTTTCTCTTCTGGCTTTTTCTCTTCGGGTTTTTTGTCATCGGTTTTTTTCTCATCTGCTTTTTTCTCCTCCGCTTTTTTCTCCGGCGGTTTATCGCCGGCAACCTCTTTCTTTGGCTGTGGAGAAACAAGTTCAACCTTCTTCTTGGTTTTCTCTATCAGCTTCTCTTGCAACTTGGTGGGGTCCACTTTACCAGTAACCGTCAATTTGTTAGCTGAAATGTCTGCCTTAACCTCTTCCACTCCTGCATCATTGTTCAAAATCAATTTTCAATTTTCTTAATTTCAATTTTTTTTTACTAATAATGAAATTAAAAATCGATTAATATTTTAATAATTAATTAATTACCTTCAAAATGGCGAACGGTGCGTTTAATCTTCTTGACGCATCCCTCGCAATGTAAGTCAAGCTTGTAAACGACAGGGGCAGCAGCGTCGTCGGTTTTCTTCTCGGTTTCATTCTTTGGCTGCTCCTTTTGCTGCAATAAACGACACACACAAATTAAATAAAACGAATCGGTAACGTTATGATGAAAAAGAAGGTATTATAAGAACATTGAAAACTTTTCAGGTCTGTCAATTAAATTTTGGATGACTTATTCTTTTCCATTCCCTTAGAAACTAAATCGCAAAGAGAACCTTAATTGAGTGTGAAGAATAAGAATAGTGTGAAGTTAAAACTAACCTCTCCCATTTGGTGTTATGGAGATAGTATATGATGAAAATGGTGTTGTGGTGTTTTAATAAAAAAGATAAGAATTTGTTGGTTTTTGAAGAGTGGAAGTAGATGGAAGGGAGAGGAGTATATATATATATATATAAATGGGAATGGAATGGATTAGAATAGAGTGAATAAGGATGCGTCATGAGAAGATGGGGTAATGGTTGATGAGGTCAGAGATGACTAGATGATGGTGTGGCATGTGTTATTTATGTGTCATCTCTGCATAATATAACTATGTGGTAGGGATGAATGATGGTTGAGGTCATGACCCATGAGAGGCATGAATAATTTATGTTTTGGGTAAGAAAAGGACTTATTAAAGAGTTTAATATATGTATGGATAGAGTAAAAATTTGTATCATTATATTATTATTCATCAATGATTAATATATTAATGATGAAATGTATACATGACTCTATAAAAATTTCTCACAATTTCATTCCATTTATTAAACTTTTTATCCAATTACTATTATAATGAATGAAAAGAATTTATTTACTATGAAAAGTATATCACATAATCATTATTGCCATAATCTATATATTTATATATAATATAAAGCTAAAATATGGTATAACTTTTATAATTAATTTTTACTTTTCTATTTTGTCATTAATAATTTTTTTTTATAAAAAATCATATAATCTTAGATAATCATCATTAACACAATAACATTTCTCACTTGTACCTTATAATAAATAAATAAAAAATTATAACAGAGAGTACAATTAATAAAAAACATTATAATTCTTTTAAATGAAATATACAAAAATTGAATACACAAAATCATAAAATAAGAATGTGGGTCGACATACACAAACTATTTAGTATTAGAATATGAGGATAAATAAGGTTTTATTATTTTTAACAAATTATTTTAATAAAAAAATTAAAACCATAAACCTGGAATGTCTATTTTCAACCATTAGGTTATGTTTGAGAGTTACGAGAGAAAGGGAATGAGAGATCAAATGATTAGAAATGAGGAGAAAAAAGACAATATTATCTCTTGTTTAGGAGTATAAAATTTGGGAACTATAAAAATATATACATGAAAAGTTTTATAGAGTTTAAAAAACTCTCCGAAAAATTATCTTCTTCTTCATGTAACTCATAAACAAGGAGGTTTTGAAAGTCATTCGAAGTCTTCCCTCTCCTCCAAAATAACAGTCTCAAACAAAGCCTTTTATACTAGAAACAATCCACATTTAACAGAAAGCTACAAATATAGTTATGTAAATTATACTATTAGTTTGTAATAATACAATGAGTGTAATATATGCATTATTATTAGTATAAAAATTTATACACATGTTGTATATCATCTACCATTCATTTATATTACTTTTATTTAAAAGTCTATGATAATTCAATATGAATGATCGATAATGCAATGATAGTATAAATTTTTTTACACCGTCAATACGTTCATCTTTTTCTCTAATATATATAAAGCTACAATATTATTTTGTTTCTTTCTTTTATTGCTAAGTTTTAATTTATCACTTAATAGAATAAAGCATTATTATTAATTTATAACATTTGTGGATATTACCTTTCTGCCATAATGGTGCTAGAATTATATAGACATAACACTCCTTAAAAATTATTTTCTGTCGGAATATGAGTATTTTCGATCGAATCGTATTATTTTTCTTCTACAACTCCCATTTCTCTTTCTTTCGCCCTCTTCTCATAATATTATTACCATCTTCGCTATTTCTCATCTTAATTATTTCATCATCATAGTTTGGGGAGTCGTTTACTTTTATAAATATTCATAGTTTAACATTCTTTTTATAAACAACATTCAAAGTCTTATGTTTTTAAAAATGAAATTAAAGTTTAAAGAAAAAAGAACTATATCTTTGGAAGCTATATAATATAGGTTTTTGAAGTGGTTATATAAAATATAGTTGAATAAATAGTAGCTGTGTATTTTCCAGTGTTGCCGCCGGTTAGGACTTTATGTTGTCTAGAAACGACGGCACCGCAAATTATCATATAGTTTTGACTGAACTCTCACTTACCCAACGAAACTACTAATCTATTCAAAATCGCAGAAGAGTTGTGTTTATGTGTATTCCAATTTTATCAATATTCTTATGTGCATGGTTCGTACCCTCTCTAAGTTGACCATTATGTTCCTTTTGCTTGAAGGAATAAAATAGAAGGAAAGAAAATGAGAAGAAATATTATGGGCAAGATAAATTGAGGAGATATAGAGTGTAATTTAAGTGTTTGTTAATAGAAGAGATAAAAAGAAGAAAGAAAAGAGAAAAAATTATAATTAAAAATAAGTTCATTGTAAAAAATAATAATTAACTTTTTAAAATTATTTTGAAATTTAATTAAAATACTAGCTACACATTAAATACAACTTTTTTTAAGAAACAAATTTAAAGCAAATAACATTATATTTTTCCATTTTTTATATGATTGTTATAATTTGTGGAAGTAATGGTAAAATTGTTATTTCACAAATTTAAACCCATTCTCTCCTTTCTTTGCTTATGTGAAGAGAAGAAAATTGAGGTGGGATTCAACATAATTTTCTCTTTCACTTTCTTTGCTTGTAAAAACTCTTCGATTTTATTATAATTTAACTTTGATCAGTTATTTACAAACGGAATTTAAAATTATTTGGAAAAGTTTTGGTTTTGATTGGGTTTCCATTTATAGTTTTATTTTGAATATATATATATATATATATATATATATATTTTGAATATATTATTAATTATAAATGGATTATTGTAAGCTTTTCTTTAATTAGATAATATTTTTTTGATTGATTTGTTTGTATTAACACAAATTGTATGAGCATTGAAGTATTATTTAGTTGATAACCTTATGACCAATTGGAATAATTAGAAATAACATTATTTTTAACTCCAAGCATACTTCTCTTAAGAATATTGTTGACTCAATAAAAGTGAAGATAAGATTTTGGATCAATAGGAAATTGAACAAGTAAACTAAGGATTACCGTAAGAGTTAGTTTGAGAGTTAAATTTTGGAATGGAATAAGGAAATTGGAATGCTTGAGAGCTATCAAATACACTTTTGAGATAACTCTCGAGCCTCCCTTCCTTTTCAAAATCAAACTCCAAAACTAACCCTAACATAATAGGTCGACAAGCCAAAAGATTGTCTTTCAGATATTTACTAACTTCCTTTTCTTCTCGTCTTTTCTTCTTTTCTTTTATAATGTACATGTGTAATTTTATTTCCTTTGATACCTTAACAAAAATCATTTTGTCTAGAACTTTTTTTTATTGTTATATATCATCACATGTAAATTTATACTCCGTGACCAATGAATTGGATTTAACGTCTCCCTTGTCCGTTTTTTATTTTCTGGGTCGAATGAGCCTTTAATCAGGAGTGTAAAAATTTGGTTCAGTTCGGTGCATTTTAGTGATCGAACTGATAAAAAACATATGGTTCAGTTCTACTCAATTAACTGCAAATTTAACTATAAGAACCGAACCGCTCTTGAATGGTTCGGTTCGGTTCCACGGTTTTTCCATTTACTTTTTTATAAAAAATCTTGCATCAATTGAAAATTCAAAATGTATTACAAGAGATATTGTTTATCCATAAAAGGATAAACATTACTACTATTATTATAAAAAATTATGAATCATATATAACAATACAATTCATCATTAGTAACATATATATTATCAATTAGTAAAATATATAATAGTTACATTTATAACTTTACATTTCATAATTAGTAACATATGTAACAATAAATGTATAATAATATATGATATATGTTAGTTTCAAACTCAATATCACATAAGTTGGAAAATATGTTCCAAATCATAAGACACTAGGAAACAAATTTAGTAACTAATAACATATATAATATTAACTTAATACCAATTTAGTAACATATATATAACACTACAATTCACACAAAAATTGATAATTTAAGCTAGAAAATTGGTTGAAGAATTTAAACAATAATAAAACATTATTCTCTAATCCCTAATGTATATTTCTTTAATATGCGGTTCAGTTTGGTCCCAACGGTTCCTAAATTTCTAAAACCATAAACCGAACCGAACATAAACGGTTCCTTAAAAAAATAGCCGAACTGAACCGCAAAACCGAACCGAACCACATTTTGCAGTTTGGTACGGTTCAATTCTATCAGTTTTGCGATTTAAACTGGAACCGCTTACACCCCTACTTTTAATTGCTTTTAAAACAATGCTTAGTGCTAAATTCCCCTACGTATGAGAAACATATCGCTTAGTAAAATGCACAATCAAATTTTTAGACTAGCTTAGAAACATGGATGGCAGGGTGTATGTGCGGTCCATAGGCATGCTCATATTTGTACTATCTATTGGCATTCATGTAAATAATGAGTATCCATTGTTAGCCAATGGATTTTCATTTTAAATTTTATATGTACATATTTTATAATAATTAATATATAAAAATAATTGTTACAAGAATATTAAAATATGTATATGATAAATTTATGATTTATAGTCCAATCAATAAAACTTATTATGAAATAAGAATAAATTAAATAAATTATAATCTTAAAATAATAATTGTTGAAAGTGTAATTCAAAATTTTAGTTAAGTTGGTTAAGGGTTTCTATAAATAGAAAATTATAACTATTACTTTGTAACTAACACACAATAATAGAAACTCATTGATTTTTTACTGCTCTCATACACAAACTCTTTCGCTGCATACTTCTCACAGAAACTCAGTTCTGTTTCCAAGCTGCACAAATTCTCTTTCTTTCATTCATTTATTCACTTCATTCCATTCACTCACTTGTTTTCATTCTTGTTCATCCATTCACTATTCTTTGTTCCAACAAAATTGGTTTCAAGAGCAAGGTTTAAAGATCCAAGATTACATCTTCATCATCATCAATCATCTTCGAAAATCATGGGACAAAACAGTGGCAATTTTCCAGCAAACCTTTTAGTTTTTGATGACAAGAATTGGAATCAATAGAGAATGCAAATGAAGGCACTAATGGGGTATCAAGATGTAGATGAAATTGTTGAACAAGGTTATCCAACCCTTGCTGAAGGTGCAACAAAGGAACAAAGGAAGGTGCATAAGGAGAACAAGAAGAAGGATTGCAAGACAATGTTTCTCCTACATCAGTGTGTGGATGAAGCACACTTTGAAAAAATATCTAGTGCTGAAAATTCGAAGGAGGCATGACAAATTCTTGTAGCTTGCAATCAAGGAGAAAAACAATTGAAGAAGGTGAGATTACAAACATTAAGAAGACAATATGAATTGATGTAGATGAATGCAAATGAGAAGGTGGCTCAATTCTTTAAAAAAATTGTCATCCATACAAATGCAATGAAAGCTTGTAGAGAGAAGATTTCTGATCAGTCCATTGTTGAGAAGATCTTTCGCATTTTAACTCCAAATTTTGACCATATTGTAGTGCCAATTGAGGAGTCCAAAAGATTAGAAGAAATGAAGGTGGAAGATCTTCAAGGTTCTCTTGAGGCACATGAGTAAAGGCTCATGGAAAGATCCAGAGAAAGATCTGTTGTGCAGGCCTTACAAGCTCACACAAGTGTAAGGAGCTTTGGTGGAAGAAATGGATTTCGAGGAAGAGGTAGAGGAAGAGATTTCATAGGTGGAAATTTCAAGAATCCTCAACAAAGAGAGCAGGAAAGAATGGACACTGATAGATCAGAAGGCTCAATCAAGAGAGTGAGTTTCAATCAATGGAGAAGAGGTATAAAATCAGTGGATAGGAAGAAGATAAAGTGTTTCAATTATGGCAAAATTGACCACTTCTCAAATGAATGCAAAGCCTCTCCTAGCCAAGGTGATAATAACAACAGACAACAAAATGAAGCACATATGGCAAAGGAAGAAGTTGAGACATAAAATGATGATCAACCTCTATTTCTAATGATGGTTACAAGCCATGTTAGCAAGAACAGTGATATATGGTATATAGATTCTGGTTGCTCAAGCCATATGATTGGACACAAAGATTTGTTGGTTAATTTTGATGAAAAGAGAAAGAGTAGTGTTAGATTTGCTGACAATAGGATCATTCAAGCTGAAGGCACTGAGGATGTTTGATCAAGAGAAAGGATGGAAAACATGTCATGATCATTGATGTGTCGTATGTGCCAAATATGAGAAGCAACTTGATCAATATGGAACAACTACTGGAGAAATGATTTTCCATGGGATTACTTAATGGATCCGTGGAAATCTATGACCAGAAGAAGAAGCTAGTCATCAGGGTAGCTATGGCTTCAAACAAAACATTCCAAATCATCTTGGCAACTATGGAATCTCAATGCCTATCTGTTGTGACTCTATCTGAGGATTGTTGGCTTTAGCATCTAAGATTTGGCATTTGAACTTCAGAGACTTGAATATGTTGAGAACTAAAGACATGGTTCTAGGATTGCCTTCAATAGATCTTCCAAGGAAGGTGTGACAATTGCCTTATTAGCAAGCATGCAAAAAATTCTTTCAACTCATACACTGCTTCATGAACAAATGACTTACTACACATAGTCTACTCTTATGTTTGTGGGCCATTTGATATTCTTTCGCTAGGAAGCAACAAGTACTTTGTCTCATTCGTAGATGACTTGAGCAGAAAGTTGTGGGTCTATCTAATCATACTCAAGAGTGAAGTCTTCTCAATCTTTAAAGACTTCAAGAGATTGACAGAAAAACAATCTGGGAGGAGTATAAAGATACTTAGAACAGATGGTGGTGGTGAGTACACATCAAGAGAGTTTGCTGAATTCTGTAAGGAGCAAGGAATTGTACATGAGGTAACTTCTCCATACATACCTCAACACAATGGTATTTCAGAAAGAAGGAATAGAACAATCCTCCACATGGTAAGGAGCTTGTTGAAGACCAAGAATCTCCCACACAGTTTTAGGGAGAAGCAGCCACCACTGTTGGATTTGTTTTGAATAGATGTCCTACTAAGAAGTTGAACTTAGTAGTGTTAGAAGAAGCTTGGTCAAGAGTAAAACCTTCTGATCAAAGATCTTCATTGGGTAGACATATCCCAGATCAAAGAAGAAAGAAGCTAGACAACAAAAGTGAACCAATGATCTTCATTGGGTACAATCCTATTGGTTCATATAAATTGTACAATCCAACAAACTAACAAGTTGTGTTCAGTAGATATGTACACTTTGATGAATCTGAATCATGGAAATGGTCTCAAGACAACACTATTCCTATGGCTAGTTTGCATCTAGATTGGGAGAATGATGAATTGATGAGAGAAGAAGAAGAGATAAATGCACGAAGGCATATGCAACAGAATATGCAACAATGAATTGATGAAAGACAAAGAAGACAAAGGAATATTCCATCTAGACTCAGAGACTTTCACCTCTATTCTGATGGGGCTATCAATACAGATGGAGACTTGATTCAACACGTGGCTCTACTAGCTCATGCTGAGACAATAAGCTTTGAAGAAGCAATCTCTAGCAATGTTTGGAGAGATGTTATGCTAGAAGAGATCAAGTCAATTGAGAAGAATGACACATGGGAATTGGTGACCCTGTTAGATCAGAAAACTCCTATATATGTCAAATGAATCTTCAAGGTCAAGTTAAAACCTTATGGCTCTATAGCAAAGCAGAAAGCTAGGCATGTGGCCAAATGGTTTATGCAAAATGAAGGAGTTGACTACTCTGAGGTCTTTGCACCAGTGGCTAGATTGGAAACTGTGAGACTTATGGTGGCCATAGCTAGTTGGAAGAAATGGAGGTTGTGCTATTTGAATGTCAAGTCAGCCTTTCTTAATGGTCCACTAGAGAAAGTTGTGTTTGTGTTTCAACCCCTTGGTTTCATCAGCAAAGGCAATAATGATAAAGTGCTAAGACTCAAGAAAGTACTCTATGGATTAAAACAAGCACCTAGAATATGGAATAAGATAATTGACAAATTTCTGCATGACTCTGGTTTTCAGAAATGCACCGTTGAGTATGGTGTGTACATCAAGCCTATAGACTAAAGCCATGGTGCCTTGTTCACCTGCCTATATGTAGATGATCTTTTAATCATAGGTAGTAGCTCAAGAGGAATTGAAGAGTTGAAGGAAAGCCTAAATGGTGAGTTTGAAATGACAGATTTGGAAAAATTGTCATACTTCCTTGGTCTAGAATTTCAACACACCAAGAGGGTTATTCATGCACCAAAAGAAGTACCTACTTGAGGTGTTAAACAAGTTCAACATGATGAATTGCAATGCCTCAGAAACTCCAGCTGAGATGAATATGAAATTGAATCTTTGTGAGGGAGAAGCAGTTATGGATGCAACACTAAGGCAAATTGTGGGAAGTTTGAGGTATATTTGCCACTCTAGACCAAAAATATCATTCAGTATAGGTGTGATTAGTAGGTTCACGAGTGACCCAAGACACTCTCACATGATTGTAGTCAAAAGAATTCTGAGATATCTAAGGGGAACACTTGATTTCGTCATTGTTTTTCCTTATCAAGATGAGAAGATTAGTTTACAACTCATGGTCTTTCTGACTCTGATTGGTGTGGAGATATACTAGTTAGAAAGAGCACGATGGGGTATGTGTTCATGGTTGCAGGTGCTCCTTTATCTTGGTGTTCACATAAACAAAGGGTAGTGACATTGTCAACTTGTGAAGTTCAGTACATAACAGCTTGTGCAATGGCTTGTCAAGCAATTTGGTTATCAACATTGTTGTTAGAACTTGGTATTGAAAATGGAGATGTAATTAAACTGTTGATATACAACAAATAAACAATTGATCTAGCCAAGAATCTAATCTCACATGGCTGAAGCAAACATATTGAAACAAGATACCATTACTTAAGGCAGCAGGTTGCAGAAGAAAGAATCAAGCTCATACGTTGCAAGTGTGAGCTCCAATTGGCAGACATTATGACTAAGCCTTTGAAGATAGATAGGTTCAAAGACTTGAGAAAGAAGATAGGAATTTAAGACTTGATGCAGGAGTAGATTTGATTGTTTTGAGTAGTTAAATGTTTAGGACTTTGATTGTAGTTTGTAGATTTCGAATTATGGGGGGTGTTGAAAGTGTAATTCAAAATTCTAGTTAAGTTGGTTAAGGGTTTCTATAAATAGAAAATCCTAACTATCAGTTTGTAACTAACACACAATAATAGAAAGAGTTTAAAATCTGTGCACTGACAGTGTAAAGTTTTTATACTGTGAGTACATCATCCACCATTGATTTGTATTACTTTTGTTTGAGAGTCAATGGTGGTTAATAAATCAATGGTGGATGATTCACTGACAGTGTAAAAAATACTTACACTGTCAGTGTATACATATTAAATCCTAACAGAAACTCATTGATTTTTCACTCCTCTCATACACTAACTCTTTCTCCTCATACTTCACACAGAAACTCAATTCTATTTCCAAGCTGTACGAATTTTCTTTCTTTCATTCATCTATTCTCTTCATTCCATTCACTCAGTGCTTTCATTCTTGTTCATTCATTTATTACTCTTTGTTTCAACCATAATAATTTTTTTAATATGTATAATATTTAATTAAAAATAAATTGATAAATATGTGTACCAATAAAAGAAGTATTATAAAACTTGTTTTCATTTATGAGTTATTATTTTGAATATTCTTTGCCAATATTTTACTGATACCTATAAGTCGACTTTTTTATCATTCCTACTAGAAATAGAGTTTCTCGAGTTGGATCAATTTTGGTTAGTGAGTCATATCTCACTTACAAAAAATGAGAGAAATTCTCAGGTTTTAAACCGTCGATTCAGCAGAGCGGATTTGGAATTCTTTCTAAGCAACGATGATAGACAAAAATTTACTCCAACATTCACCTTCTTTATAAATTTCCAAAAAAAACACACTTTAAAATCATGAATACATTGAAATACTTTGTAATGATTCAATCCCATAAAACTCGAAAACATTTGACTGTACATTGAAATTACTTAACTGATGTGATCCACCAAGGAATTATCAATAGAAAATAATGCAAGCATTACACGAATCTTCATAATCAACCAAAAATGTAATAATAACCCTAACACAACCAAACAAAAGAAAAAGCAGAATAGAACTGTGAATCATTCACGAAGATGTACTGAAAGACCCATGGAAGATGGTGCCAAATTATTTTCTCCACAGCCATGTTCATATCACACGCAAATACGATTAGATTAAAAAATTTTACAGTGAAATTTTTTTACGTCTTGGACAAGGTATCTTTCCGCTCCTTTAATAACAAAATTTGGTCCAGATAAAACTATTTTCAAGTAGTCAAAAGATTAATTTAAATAAAAATATGTACAAATTTAAACTATTAATTATAAATAATAAATTTATCTGAACTATTATCGATATATTTTTATTTTGAAATTGTTGCTTGGCAAATTAATACAATTGTGAAAACATTAATTTGAAAACAAACATATATACACATTTAAATTATAAACAATAATCATTTGAGTGAATACCAACTTCATATTATAAATATCTGAATGTATCAATTTGATCATCAAAAAATATATATTCAAATTAGTAATAAAAAATATTAAAATAGTTGGAATCATTAGTCTTGGAACAAATACGAAAATGTTTAACCAGATTTTATATTTATGGGTTTTTCAAATTTTTAAGGAAAAATTGGTCCAAACAAAATTTTTGAGGGGACTTTACTCTTATCATTTTTAGTATGAACCACGATTATGTTTACCAGAAGCATTCTTAATCAAACTATATTACTAGAACATTTGAACAATTTATAATTTGTTATAATGTTCTAAAATTGAAAGTTGTTGACGAAACTATCCACAAGAATTGTACAAATCACACTTTTCTTTGTCCCAAATATGATATTAATTCATCTGAAACTTTCTTTGTCAGAATACTCTGCATCGTTGAAAACGTTGAAATACACGAACTACGTAAAAATTAAGGCGCGAGGACCACTTAGCTCAGTTCTATTTGGAATCGTCAACTTGTCCGTCCAATTTGACTGAAATCTTAATAAAGCATCTCTATTAATTTCATTTTTGTGGTAATAGCTACGAAATTAATGGTTCTATAGGGAAGTAACCAATCGATTTCTAAGGAAGCAATTTTGAAGAATGAGGCTACACTCTCTTATAATTATCCATACTTGGTAGTTTATACTTTAGAACATTTGATTATAGTTTGTCCCATCTCGTTATCTACACACTTCCCTTCTAATTATGTAAGATATGTAAGATGTCAAATAAAATATAATGTTAATGTATCACATTTTTAAAAGTTAATAATAATTGGATATAACATAAAAAAAAACCTCATTCATCAGTAGTATATATGTCTTTTACTCTTATTTTAAATGTGGGATGACCATGACTATTACATCATGCTAATTGCGTGCCAAGGTTGTCTACTCTCTTTGACAACCAGCGGATCTCAGTCATATAAAACTGCTTGCCGCATGTTATGTGGCACCCATGCAGTTTGTGAAGAGTATATATCTTTTCTATACAGAAGTATACCACTCTATATATTATTATTATTATAATAATAATAATAATAATAATAATTATTATTATTATTATTAATATTATTATTATTATTTATGATTAATGAAAAAGATAATTGCGAACAATAACATACGAAATCACACAATTTATATGTGACACCAAATACAAATGTGCTCCCTAGTTTGTGTTTTGCTAGCTTTTCGCAGTGCAATCTCGTATTGATACTCAACTATAATTAAAATTGAAATTGCGTGATGAAGTTTAACTCAACACAAAAGCTAGTTAGAATAAAGATCTCCATGCCTATGTATAATGAATAAGGATCCATTATGTTAAATTATTTCCCAAATTGTTTCACAAACCAATGACAATGGAAAAAAATATAAAAAAATACAAAATTTAAAATATAGTTTGTGACAACAACCTTTGTTCATGGATAATAACTAATTACCCTCATTGTCATGCTTTTACTTTATGATAAATGTTAGGGAAGAGCAGGATTCGACCTTACCCGCTCATCCGGTATGGCCTAAACATGATCAGGTCCGAATATAGTCAGGTTTATCGGGTCTGGGGTAAGTTTAGGTTCAGGTTCAAAAATTGGACTAGGTCAATATTTAAGGTCAGGTAGGGACCAAACATGACCCATCTCATGGTAACACACTCACCATGTTTATATATGTCTCTATTCAATTATATACAAAATAATGTCATATTTTTTATCGAAAATATCATTGATTCTCTAATTTTTTCCAATATATATACATGATTAATAATATATATGCACATATCATTTTATATGTCAAATTACATATTCATAATAATAAGTATATATTATTTTTAATTAGATCTAGGGCCCGGGTCGGGTTTAAAGGCTGACTCAATCGATATTTAGGATTGAGTTAGTTTCGGGTCTAGGTTCAAAAAATGACTCAGCCAACATTTAGGGTCGGTAAGAAATAAGCCTTAACCCGGCCCATGCTCACCCTCATTTGGAGCACATCTTTTGTCCCTCATTTGTACCACTCAATGTGTCATGAGTTATGATTGATTGAAAAATATGTTTAAATTAAAAATTTAATTATTAACTATTTTTCTGACCAATGAAAGTTTATGTCGGATGAAGTATAATGTTACTAGACAAAAAATGTGGTCTCCCACATGTAAGGTTCAAAGACAAAAACAAGGGCTTATATACAAGGTACTCACATTAGTTTGGAATTTTGGATTAATTTAATGCCAAACTTCAATCTGATCTAAAGACAGAAACAAGTCATGATTTTTTATATAGATTAAGTTGCCTTCAATATCAAAATTGAACCAATTTTAATCCGTTTGAATTTTGTTTTGATGAAATAAATTCAAACGGATTAAAAATAATTTGAAGTTAAGTAAACAAAATGCAAATTACATTAACTAAAATAACATTCAAAATTCAAACTTTAGTCATTCATACGGTTGTTCAAGCAATTCTAAATTTTCACTTTCAAAAGTTATTCAACTATTAAATTTTGAGTTTTTCTGTGTGCTAAGAAGCACATATGTTGTTGGATAAGTTAACTTTAAAAATTGACAAATACATATTTATATAAATAAATCTTGCCAACCAACTAGTCTCAATGTCAATTTGCCCCCTCTTCAAAAAAGGCCAACTTATCCATAAAAGATTAATTAAAATGTGTTTAACGCACACGTTAGAAAAATTAATATTTTATTTCCACAAAAATCCCTCTAACTAATTTCAATGTAAACACCCTAAAATTAAATGTACAATTTCAAAGTATGATAAATATTTAAGAGTACTATATGGTGTTTAGGCTTAAGCATCTGGTTCTGTTTAACAAAATGGATTTATAATCCGAATGGAACCAATCAACATTTATTCTATTTTATAATAGCAATCCAAAACAGTGCACATCTTCAATCCCTCAACTACTATTACATATATCATCATTTGCGATTGATCAGAAAAATATTTAACTATTAAACTTTTAATTTACACACATTTTTCATCCAATCATAAATAATGACGTATGAAGTAAACTATTTTTTTAGACAAAAGATGTGCTCCCATCCAAAACAATCTACTAAAAAATAATCTATTTTATTTTTGCATTTTTATACTTGTAACTTCCAGTAATGCCTGATTGCTCAATACCAATTCCATTTAATTAGCCACTGATTGCTCAACGTTTTCAGACATTTTGATTCTCACAAACTAGCTTGGAGTTGGTGACAAAATCATTTTGACCACATATGGCTATAACTTGTATTAGATGGGAGGAACAACCTTATTATGGAATTTGAAATCATAGCTAAGAGAGATGCACCCAGAATAAACCTACAGTGATTTTGACGAAATGTTCAGTTTTGTTGTCGGGTGAACAGAATACATGTCTGCTTTGCTAAACCAGAATCAAAATATTTTTTGTCTAGGGGATGTTAACTAATAAGAATTTAATATTCATGTTCTATAAAAGTTTTTACACGATAATTATATTATTAACCACACACGGTTACTTTTGTTTAAACGTCAAGAAAAGTTAATAGATAAATGGTGGATATAATGTATTAATAATGTAAAAATTCTTGATTATTTTAAAATGTTTAAATAACATTTTCTTAGAGAACATAAAGGGACCAAGATAACAGGCACACCCCGTGATTTTTGCCTTGTGAGGAAAGTTCACGCATGGGATATAGTGTGACTGAATTTGTCTACATTAGAAATAAGAAGATGCTTAGAACTTAATGAGGGACACGAGTTTGGCCTGACACGATAATAGTGTGTCCCAATGTAAAAGAAATTTGTTATATCATGTAGGTTTTATATACTGCCAATGAAGTAAAAATAAAAAATTAAAATTTTAATTAACATGGTATATTTTCATTCACAGGAGACACCATACAAGATATAGATAACATGTGGACCAAATGATACTAATACTAGAACCAATTTTGCTCATATTTATTATGTGATTGTGATGGAACATGCAAAGTCATAACATTTTTCATTTACCGGAAAAATGGGTGATAGAATGAGGAATCGAATGTTGACAGAATGAAAAAAAAGAGAAAATAAATACATAATGCATCATATTCATTCTTTAATTTGAACAAACATGTAACAAAAGTCAAATTCATTCTACATTGTTCTAAATTCATTCTCACTTTTGCACAAATATCTGGAACATAAGTTAAAACTTACACCATGAACACACAGTAATTATTAAGTTTTTTTATTATCATTATCTGTAAAACTTATGTGTGGTATTGCTTTATTGCAAGCTTATTTCATTGTTTGGCGACTTCATAAGTTTTCAACTCAGTATTTATGGTCATGACATCATAGTATGGAACTTGGTTACTTTTCTTAATCTAATTTCATTATTTTTATTCCAAGAACTAAGTGCGAGTGAAGAAATTGTCATTGTTCTAGTGGTCACCATGGAAAACACCTGTAGAAAGAGGCTTAGAGCTAATAGTTTCTTTTGTTTATCTTGTGTTAAACTGTTAATTGAGAATGTTGCATATTTTTAAAGAATTGAGATCTTTTATATCATTTTTCTATGCTTAAATCATTACTACCACTAGGATATTAATACTTATGTATTAAATAAATATTAAATTATTTTTTAAGTGAATACGAGATAGTATTTGACTAGTTTGAAATAGAAGAGTATAATTATTTTGGCATACATAATTTCTATTCTGGTTTAAAATACTTAGAAACACACTTACAAAGCTCGGGAACATTGGGTGGAATAGGCATCATGGCCCATGAGTCTAGGGCTTTGGTATTGTACTAGAAACAAAAGTTAGTGACGTGATTGATATGCCATTGTTGTATGAATATACAAATGAGATGATAAAACTTGTCACTTATTCTCATCTTTAACATCTTTTTTTGAGGTTCATCTTATTTTTTGTTACATTATTATACCACAATTGAAATTGATTAGTATATATTCAACAAAAAATACACATGTGTTATTCTACATGTTATTCACATTTGAGCTTTACGATTCAAACTTGGTCATTTATTTGGAGCCTCTGCAGTATTTGACAATCAAGTTAGTTGAATCTATTGATATGGATACTGAAATAAATATTATTTACCATATCATACCAAAAAACACTTTTCACAATGAGACATAACAAAACCTCATTGTTATCAACAAAGTGAAAAGATTATAAAATGCCAATTAAAAACTTATCTACAAATACAAGTTAACACATTTGTAACACTAATTTAACAAACTTATCTACAAGTTATCCATGTTCTATGCTAATTGGGTCTTTCTATTAATATTTTAGCTAGTTACACTCTCAATTATCCTTCATAGTATTAAAACAATAATGTTGAAATGAATGTGCTTTTTCCAATTAGTGTATTGCAAATTGCAGCAAAAATGCAAAATGGATATTTTGCACCATAAAATATTATTTCTACCATGCTGCAATTATAGAGGACAAATGCGAATTACTATATCATAACAGTTGCAACAACTGCAAGATCTATAAAACTATAATATCACCCAAGGCCTCTTTAGAAGAATTTACTTCTATATCATTTTTCTATATTCAATCCAATAGGATCAATACTAATGTGACAAATATGTGTTAAATAAAATTAAGTTAATTTTTGAATTATCAATATTACACATGAAAATAGGTGATTGGTTTGAAATATAAAGATACAATTATTCTGGCACAGATGACTTCTTTGGGAACCTCATTCCAACTTGTTGCACAAGCAAAATTTATTGTACATAAGCATAGTGGTTTATGTTTAACAACAATCTAAGAAAATTTGAAATAGCAGATAAAAACCCACTTATTTTAAATTAATTAGAGAGGAAGAACAGTCTCAAATAAGTCCTTACAAAATTTATTTACTACAACTTGCTAGATTAAGAGATTATTTTAGGATCCAATCACCATAAACAGATCGTCACAATAATGTTTTAGCAAACTCTAAATATAATTTTTTTTAGCAAATTGTAAATACAAAAAAAGGTCAAGAACGTCTCACCATTGTAATTAATGCTGACCATTTAGATGAGCATGAAGGTTGTACGTAGAGATGGCAAAATGGGCATTGCCCGTGGGCCACAAATCCGCATTTTTTTGTGGGCAGTGCATACAAAATTTGCCTATTTGTCTGTTTCGCCCACTAAGTTTGTGGGCATTTCCGTTGGAGATGCGGGCGATCCATAAACATAATTTAAAGAAATTAATTTAAGGAAAAAAGTAAGAAAATTTTCAATTTATGATGTAATGTGATTTTTAATCCCTAAAAAAATTGTAATCTAATGTGATTTGTTAAACTTCATATAAAATATAAAAAATTTTGTTAATTTTTTATCTTCAACTACTTTATTTAATTTAATTTCATTTATTATATGAAATTTTTATTTTTTTTAATTATTCAACAATGCATGCGGGCCGCCCGTTAGCCCGTTAGCCCATTTTAAAATGAGCAGACATTGGATTTTGTCCGTTAACCAATGTGGGCATGCCCGTGCCCGCTTAAATTTTTTGCGGGCATTTACGGGCGCGGACTAAATGGACTGGGCAGCCCGTTTTGCCATATCTAGTTGTACGACACACACAAGTTACGAGTATGGAGGTCACATGAAAATATGAATGTAGTATCTATGTAATGTTAGTGTAAAGATTTGTACATCATTTATTTTTATTACTTTTTTAAAAGAATCAATAATGAAAAATATGCATGATGAATGATATAATATTGTAACGCCCCGATTCTCGGTTACGCGACCTCTTAGGGTCGACACTACATTTTATGGTTAAAAATGTAGAAAAATATTTTAAGTGCAATCACATGGGCTTTTGGATTGTGATATCGAGGTTCGGGAGACAATTACAGATTGAGGAAGGTATTAGCACCTCGTCCGCCCGTAATTAAACGATACCCTTGCCAATTGTATGATTTAAATACCCTTAAGTTATTTAAAATTAAATTTGTGTACAACAAAATATTTATTTTTTATTTTTTAAGTCTGACAATATTACTTGCTCTTACGTATTTCTAAACATTTTAGGAAATCAAGACTTACGTAGTTATAATTTTAAAATGGTTCTTTGGTAAAATAATTAACTCCTTAAAAATGGTGAAGCAACAGAAACTAATGTCCGCACCGCATCCTATTTTAAAAAGTTTGAAAATAATTATAATAGATTTTTCTATATTTTTGTTAATAATTTAGGAATTAATCGAATGAAAAGAAGCGTCGTAACGCGACCATTCAAGAATGACATAAGGACAAGAAATGTTACCATGACCTGCCTCCATCCTTGATTAGTCCCAAAAAATATATATTTTTTGTTATAAACAATGTTATATGAAACTATTTCAAAACACACAACTTTTATTAAAAATAATTTTTAAATTGGAAAATATTTTATATTTTTGTTAATGACAATTTTTAATTAATTACTGTAAGACAAAAATAAATAACTAAATTAATTCATTGTTAAAAATAAGCCATAAAAAATATTTGATTAGTGGCTACATTTTTACCATTTTTTGTTATTATTATTATCCATATAAATTTTTTTATTTTATTTATGTCATTCAGTTTCTGAGATATATTAAAAAAATGTGTAAAGAATTATTTACTAAAGAATTGTAGTTGAATTGCATAAATTAATACAAATATAACAAAAGGAAAAAAATAATAAACCTATTAGGGCTGTGATCCTACACGTATGAGGAGTACCTACGCTACCCACGTGTAGAGGCTAGAGTGGTTGACTTGGGCGTGTGCCATGTGTCGGTCTGTGGTTGGCTGGATGGGATGGATGCATTGCACCTATTGTGTAATGGCACACACTAGATGTTGAAAAGGGTATGCTTCACTGCGCTCAAGGCTACAACTTCTATGTGAGCCCATCTGGTTGTCACGTTGTGACTGGTTGAACTGAGGGTGCACTGTGCTTCACATGTACTAGACTACATGGGATAACGAGCCAGGACAAGGGGTCCTTGTTCTGCTACACGCACGTCCACGAAAGGATAGTTGTTTTGGCCTTCGTGTCACCTTCTGGTTGGCGTATCTGGTGGTCAATGGAGCAACGTGTGGTGTTGACTAATCCAACAGCTTTGAAGACGATCGCACACGGCTTCTCCTGCTCTCGTGCACACTGGATCACATAGTGAAATTTTAGGATTGTTCTTCTTTTTTTGGCAAAAATATTTTTCTCTGGGCAATGCTTTTTTTTTTCAATTAAAGAAGAAGACCCTAACCTAATTCTAATAACTCTATTTATACACAAAATTTAACCTAATCTAATCCTAACAAAATGCTAACAAACTCACTATCTACTAACACCACAATCTTAATAGTAGGCGCCCACCAAGTCAGATTTGACTTGCTGTATATATATTTTTTTTTATTTTATTACTTATTTTTTATTAAAATACATTTTAAACTTGGTTTATTTATTAAATTATTTATATATTCAAATTAAATAATAAAAAAAAATAACAAAACATATTTTTGAATATTCTAAATTATATCTTAAATTTATATTTTCGAAAAAACTAAAATAAAAAATTATTTGATTTTTATTTGGAATTTACAATCTCATTTATTTTATTTGTTTTTTATAAATTCGATTTTAATTATAAAAATTAATAAAATTATCTTTTATTTATTTTATAATATAAATTCAAAACAATAAATAAATATAATAAATAATAAAAAATATTTTTATCATTTTAGGACATTTGAAATATCTCATTTAAATTCAAAATAAACCCTAAAATTTATAAATAAAGAAAATAATAATTATTTTGAGAAAGTAATTATTTTTAAAATATGTTGGGTTTTTTTATGGGCCGGGCAAAAATGAGTATTAATAGCTGCCCCTCTTTACTAGTTGGTTATCTGATAGCAAGAAAATCGAGGTTTGATGGATACAATGGTAAGTGACTAGTTAAGAAATGAATGTGAGTTGAACTATATTCAAGATGGTCTGAGTTTTATGAATATAAGCCAAAGACGCAGGTCAGTGTATTGCCGGAATATGGAGTGAAAATAGTGAAACCAAAGACGCAGGTTGGTGTACTGCCAAAATTTGGAGACATAGGATTAAGGACCAAGAATGCAGGCTGGTGTACTGCTGGAACTTGAATGAAAAGAGTGAAACCAAAGATGCAGGTCGGTGTACTGCCATAATTTGGAGACATTGGGTTGAGGACCAAGAACGCAGGTCGGTGTACTGCCGGAACTTGGGATGAAAATGGTGAAACCAAAGACGCAGGCCGGTGTACTGCCGGAACTTGGATGACACTAGGTGAAGGACCAAGAACGCAAGTCAGTGTACTGCCAGAACATGGAATGAAAAGGGCGAAACCAAAGACGCAGATCGATGTAGTGCTAGAATTTGGATGACATTAGGTTAAGGACCAAAAACGCAGGTCAGTGTATTGCCGGAACTTGGAATGAAAAGGGTGAATCAAAAGACGTAAGTCAGTATACTGCCAGAATTTGGGATGAAAACGTGTATGACATGTTTTTTGTTGTTTCATTTTTGTATGAAGGCAAATGAGTATTATTGATGCATGCTATGAAATGCTCATGTTTGGTAATTCTATAATTCTTTTCATATCAGATTGAGTTGTAATTGGTATTCATCTGTATTGCTCCGTCGCATCCTCAACCTTTGGTTGTAGATTGTTGTTTGCAGGGAACGACTTTGTTTGTTCATTCTGGAGAATGACAATTAACTTTGTCTTTCAACTGTAAAGTGTTTTTCTATTATCGAATATTACTCAAGTCGACATGCTTAAAATTCTTAAGATAGTACGAGTTTAATGAAAACAAACCATGCAAATAAAATATTTTAACTCATATACGATTGAAGAAATATGACCGTGTTTGGCCTTTTGTGTTATGGGTGGAGTGGTGGGAAAAAATTTTAAATAACGAAACATGTTATACTCCCACTAACAATCATTGACCATCCAAAAAATTGCCCCATTATTGACTTAATTTTTGGTCTCCCAAAAATTTGCCCCAGTATTGACTTATTGCCTTATGTTCTTAAGAGACTTTCATTTTTTTCTTTTGTCCATAAGTTTTGCTTGACCGCTCTTTCGGGTTTTCGATCTAACGGGATCTATTTATTTCATGAAGAGAATTTGTGTATTGATCACGCCATGCATAGATTTTTTTAAAGAAAAAATATTTTGAATTTGTTTTGGAGTTAGGTATTTGGTACTCTTAGTGTGTATCTCAAACAATTTGAAAGTGCAAAGTGTCAAGAATAGCACTAGCATATCTTAGCCTATGTTTTGATGAAGACAAGGTTCTAACAAAGCTTGAAGATGGCTCAACAATCAACATGCATTATGCTCATTTGGTCATATCTAGACTAGGATATAAAATTGAGTCTATAGTCTAAGTAGTTTGGGATGTGTGCCGTAGTAAGTGAGTATAGGTTAGGTGAACCTAGATGCTAATCTCTTAAGCCATCATAATTGAACTACCATATTCATGAGATAATTCATCTAGTTAATCGTATGTTCATGCATATATCATACATGTTATTTGTGCATATTAGGAATAATATAAATGGTAAAACATGTATACATATTGCACATAACATTTGAGAAGTTTGCCTTGTGAAACATATACAATAATGCTCCAGTTAATCGATTAACATGTAAGTTTAATCGATTAACGTAACTGATTTTTTGTTGAATATGTGGGTTCTGTTTTAACTGTTTTGGATGTCATTCTGTAAGTCCGTTAATGGATTAAATGGTAGTCTTAATTGATTAACACGTCTGTTTTATGTTATAACTGAAATCTGTTTCAGCTGTTGTAACTGCTTAACTATTTTTGCAACGACTTAAACCACTTATTCACCATGCTATAAATATGAGGCTTTACTCAGAACTTATTAGAATTCATTCTATTTTATTAGGGCTGTATTAGAGAGCATTTGCATTCGTATTTTCACTGTTATTTTGCATGAGAGTTGCATGTGTGAGAAGAGAGATTATGCTATTTTTCTGTAACATGCTTTATGTTTCTGCATAATTTGATATTCATTTGATATTGCTCACATGATCATGCATTAGATTCTGATTGAAAGAAACTTGTTGTATACTGAAAATTGATTAACTCACTTGTATATGCATTAGATTCTGTAACATGCTTTATGTTGTAACCGATTAGGATAATGGTTAATCGTTAGTCTTTACACTGTATTATTTTAGGCTTTATGTGCTTAGATACCTTGATTTTAACGTATATTGTGTAGTCTGGATTTGTCTCTTGGTGTGAAATCACCACAGAGATTGAAGTTCTTCACCAAGGCAGGGAGGTCTTGATTTGAGGATAAGATTCTTGGCTGGAGCTTGTTCGCGAGAAAGGTTTTCTCAAGAGGCGAAAGGGTAGAAGTCAAACCAGGTTTTAGAGATCCTAGATTTTAAGAAGGGAGCATCCCTTGTGCTTGTAAATTGAATTGGTAACTGTATCTTAATTCAATATTGTGAAAAAAGAAAATCTCCCTGATCTAGAAGGGGAGGCGTGGATGTAGTTTGCAGTGGACTGCAAATGAACCAGAATAAAAATCCTTTTTGCATTGTTCTTTCTTTATCTTTCTTTTATTTCTTGCATTGATTCACTGAATATATTCTTGAGAATTTGGATATCTATTTAATGCTATATAGTTAACACTTGTATGCAAAAATATCTGAAATATATCTGTTTAAAGTGTATCTTAATTGTCGTGCAATTTGCTTGTTCTGTTAATCTGCTCTGTAACTGTGTTAATCGATTAAACCCTTCTGTTAATCGACTAACTAGACTGTTTTTCCAGCAGTTGGGTTGTTGTTAAAAAGCGGTAATTTTTAACCGCTACACCTATTCAACCCCCCCTTCTAGGTGTTCCTAGACCACTAATACCTAACAAGTGGTATCAGAGCTA
>NW_017718944.1:0-830 GCF_001865875.1 Lupinus angustifolius
CGCTAACACATGAATAAGAATTATTTCGTATGCTACCGAGTGAATCGATCGGCAATATGCAAAAGCGATTCACTCACATTATTAACCATCTTATTGATCTAGATAAAATGTTCACCAGAGTAGAACTCACTAATAAAGTCTTACGTTGCCTTGATAGGATATGGCAACCTAAAGTGACTGCAATCATGGAGTCTAAGGATCTAGACTCCATGCCTTTGGCGAATCTCTTTAAGATAGGAGATGGCACCCTAAAGTGACTGCAATCATGGAATCCAAGGATCTAGACTCCATGCCTTTGGCGACTCTCTTTGGAAAGCTTCAGGAGCATGAAATGGAGCTTGGTCGGCTGACAATGAATGAGGATTACGATCGCAAAAAGAAGTGAATATCTCTCAAAGCTTCAACATCACAACCCAATGAAGAGATAAACGATGATGACTCTGATTTAGACATTGACGATGAAACGCTAAATCTCCTTGTGCAAAAATTTGGAAACTTCTTGAAAAAGAAAGGAGAATTTAGATGATTCCAGAAGAAAGAAGCGCGTGAATCAACCAGAAAAGGCAAGACAAAAGAGCGCTTCACTTGTCACGAATGTGGTAAACCGGGACACATGAAGTATTAGTGCCCCACTTACTTAAAAAGGATTGATTCAGAAAAGCGCACTCCCCGGGAAGTCAAGCCAAAGAAAGCATGCATTGTCTGGGACGTACCCGAGGAAGAAACAACATCAAGCACCTCAGATGAAGAGGAGATCGCAAAGCTGTGCTTAATGACAACAACAAATGAGGCTTGCGGATCAGACAGCAAAGATACTTCATATGAGGTAT
>NW_017718945.1:0-1335 GCF_001865875.1 Lupinus angustifolius
AGACGAATTAAAATTGGAAAATGAAACCTTAGATCTAATATTTTCTTGTACTTCATGCGACTGCTCGAAAATTAACTTATGTCAAAATACTACTTGTGAGGACTTGAAAAACGAAAAAATTTAAACTAAATGAAAAACTCGCAAAACTTACAAATAGTAAACAACAATTAGATACTCTGCTTAGCAAAACTAGGAATGTTGGTAATCATACTGGGTTAGGTTATGTTCCCCCATCCCATAAAAAGAGACCATATAGGAGACCTCTAACACATAATACAAAAATAAAAATAAAAATAGAGTCCCTTCTTGCCATTACTGTGGCACATATGGCCATACATCTCATTCATGTTACATAAGGAGATATGGGATACCCAATGGCGTTTACACTTGGGTAAGAAAGGGAAAAAGCTCCCTCATTACTAACACAAAAGGACCCAACATAACTTGGGTACTTGATTCTAGCAGATGATCTATTTTGCAGGTATGTCTTCGAACATACAGACAGAACTGGTATCTTGATAGCGGCTGTTCGAGACATATGACTGGGCACAAGTCCAAATTCCTAGACTTGTCGTTAAAGGAAAAGGGATTTGTCACTTATGGAGACAACAACAAAGGAAGAATCTTGGGCACTGGAAAGATTGGCAACTCAACCTACACAATAATCGACAACATTCTATACAAGGAACATAATTTGTTGAGCATAAGCGAACTGTGCGACAAAGGTAATATCGTGTCTTTTGATTCTAACTGTTGTATCATTTGTGATGTAATATCTAATAATGTTAAGTTTGTCGAATATCGAGTAAATAATATTTACATGGTCAATATGGAAGATGTCACTTCTCTACTTTCAAAATGTTTTATTTCAAAAGAAGATGACATCTGGCTTTGGCATAGACGCGTCGCTCATATACATATAAAGCATTTAGAAAAACTATCGAAAAATTATTTAGTAATTGGTCTTCCAAAACTCGATTTTGAAACACAAGATTCCTGTGACATGTGTAAAAAATGTAAACAAGTCAGGAATTCATTTAAGAAAAAGAATGTGATATCCACTACTAGACCATTGGAGCTTCTCCATATGGACTTATTTGGACCATCACAAATAATGAGTTTTGGTGGGAGCTATTACGCTTTAGTTATTGTCGATGATTTTTCTAGATTCACTTGGACTTTATTTTTAGCATCAAAGAGCGATGTCTACAAATCTTTTAAATGTCTAGCCAAGCAAATTCAAAACCAGTATAACCTAAAGATTATTTACATTCGATCCGACCATGGTGGTGAATTCGAAAACAATAAATTTAATAAATTTTGTAGTAAGCATGG
>NW_017718946.1:0-25135 GCF_001865875.1 Lupinus angustifolius
GCTGATGCAGTTCACACAGCATGTTATGTAATGAATAGAATACTACTTTGACCTACTTCCTCAAAAACACCTTCTGAAATTTTTAAAGGTCGAAAACCAAATATTGCTCATCTTCACACTTTCGGGTGCAAATGCTTCATTTTAAATAATGGAAGAAGAACTTTGAGAAAATTTGACTCGAAAGCTGATGAGAGCACATTCTTAGGATATTCATTACATAGCAAGGTATTCCGTGTATTTAACAAATATACCATGCAAGTAGAAGAGTCTATTGATGTGCATTTTGACGAATCTTCTCCAAAAGAGAAGAGAAAGGTCTTTTATGATGATATTTCAGGAACACTTAATGAGGTGCCAAACTAGGACATGAATGGGATCCAATAAGAAGTGGAGCAAATAGTAGCAGAGCAACATCAGGATATGCCTATCGCGTGGAAAACAAAGAAGGATCATCCGCTAGATAAGGTACTAGGTGATATATCCACGGGAGTGGTAACCCGTAGTTTTTTACGAAACTTCTGCAATTTTGTTGCATTTGTGTCTCAAATAGAGCCAAAGACCATCGATGAAGCCATTGAGGATGTACACTGGGGTATAGCTATGCAAGAAGAGCTAAACCAGTTCGAGCGAAGTAAGATGTGGGACTTGGTCCCCAAACCAAAAGATCATCCCATAATTGGCACCAGATGGGTATTTCGTATTAAGCTAGATGAATGTGGCTTATTAATTAGAAATAAGGCTCGCTTAGTGGCCAAGGGCTACAACCAGGAGGAGGGCATCGATTATGATGAGACATACGCTCCTGTAGCCAGACTTGAGGCCATTAGGATGCTCTTGTCTTTTGCATCAATCATGAACTTTAAACTATTTCAAATGGATGTTAAAAGTGCATTTTTAAATGGATATATTCAAGAGGAAGTGTATGTTGACCAACCATCGGGGTTTGAAAACTTCAAATACCCGAACCACGTATATAAACTCAAGAAGGCCCTCTACAGCCTAAAACAGGGTCCTAGAGCTTGATACGAAAGATTGTGTTCGTTCCTACTTGAAAAAGGGTTTGAAAGAGGTTTGGTCGATACCACTCTCTTCATCCGTAGATCAAATAATCATGTTTTACTTGTACAAATATATGTTGATGATATTATCTTCGGATCTACTAATGACATCGTTTGTAAGGAGTTCTCTGAGTTAATGCAGGGGGAGTTTGAGATGTCGATGATGGCAGTGTTGACCTTCTTTCTTGGACTTCAAATAAAACAAATGGAAAGCGGCATCTTCATCCATCAATCGAAGTATTGTCAGTCGAAGTATTGCAAGGAACTACTAAAGAAGTTTGACATGGAGCAATGCAAGGATGCATCTACACCTATGACATCTGCATGTTATCTGGACAAAGATGAAAAAGGAAAAGCGATTGAGGTAACCAAATATCGTGGGATAATCGGCTCCTTATTATACTTAACTGCTAGCTGCCCCGATATTATTTTTAGCGTTTGTATGTGTGCTAGGTTTCAAGCTATGCCAAAAGAATCACATTTTATTGCTGTAAAACGTAGCATGAAATATCTAAAAGGATTAATAAATATGGGATTATGGTATCCTAAGGATACCTGCTTATCCTTGGTAGGTTACTCCGATTCTGACTTCGTTGGGTGTAAGTTGGATCATAAACGCACTAGTGAGACTTGTCACCTATTAGGTAGCTCCCTAGTTGCATGACACAACAAAAAGGAAGCGTGCGTTGCTTTGTCCACCGCTGAAGCGGAATACATTGTCGCTGGCGTGTGTTGCGCTCAAATCCTTTGGATGAAGCAGCAACTTCAGGACTTTGGGCTCATATTAGAAAAGATCCTAATTAAGTGTGATAACACGAGTGCCATTAACCTTTCCAAGAATCCCGTTTTGCATTCTAGAATGAAGCACATTGAGATAAGACACCATTTCTTGCTTCATCATGTTCAAAAATGTGATTGCAAATTAGAGTTTGTTGAAACTTCTAAACAATTAGCAGATATTTTCACCAAGCCCCTCTCGAGATACTTTCAATGTTCTTCGAAGACAACTAGGAATCCTTGATGAAAAATATCTTGATTAATTCTTCTTTTCTGATTGTCTTGCATGATCTCTTTGGATGTGTCAAACACGGTGATTAAAATGCTTATGACCTTTTGTATAAATCATGATTATGTGCTTAAAAACATTTGAAATATGCGCGATTGCTTAAAAACATTTTAGCCAATGAAGTTTGAAATCATTGCATGCTTAAAAACAGTCAAAATGTTGTATCTGATACAGTTAATCAATTAAGACCATGCATTAATCGATTACCTGCACAAATTCTTTGAAAACCTGTTATTTTTCTATCAGTTAATCGATTAAGTCAAGCTATTAATCGATTAACGGAAGCTTTATATCAGAAACAGTAGCGTTTTTTGAACTTTTTTTTTCAAAACCTCAATCATCTCTTTTCTCTCCAATCTCAGAGGAACATGTCCAACACTATCCTAAGCTTCATCCTAGCCCCAAATCCATTCCCCCACTACATTTCCGCTCCATTAACCGCCTTCCTCATCTTCTATTCCCAAGAAACACACTTTCCCGAAACTAAAAACCCTAACCTAGGTTTCCCTCAATCCTTCTTGTAAACCTTCATCACGGTTCAGTTCTAATTGTAATGGACAAATGACATGGAAAAAGAATCAAAACAACCGCGATACGTCCACCGCGTGCTCCAAGAGTCATGCCTTCTCAACTAGCAAGGGAGGACCGCGGGGACCCATATTATTCACTAATTCTACAAGAAACAAGGCTGTAGAAATTTCAGGGAAGAAAACCTACATACATTCAGTTTGCTAATGTGGATTGGCTTGTGCAACAAAACTTCGAGTTCCCGATGGGTTTGCAAGCTCAAGGGGTTGTCCCCTTCTTGGAACTGAAAGGTAACATTTACCCTGCTCTAGTTAGGGAGTTTTACTCGAATTTTAGATATAAAAATGGGAAATATTGGTCGATGATAGCTGGAAAGTTGTTCGAAATTACTGAAGAAATCTTTATGAATGTGGGTGATTAGCTGCTTCTGGTGCTAGTTTGAGTCATTGTGGCTGGGCAAACGACCACTCCTTCGATGCTGTTGAAATGTATAAGTGTTGCCTGCGTAGACCCTAGCTCTATGTACAAGGCGAATTGACTAAAGCTGGATCTTTGTCGGCAGAAAATAGGCTCCTGCACTACATGATTGTCTACATTTTAATTCAGAGAAACATAAATCATGCACAACCTACCTTGAATGATTTGAGGTTTATGTTTGCTGCGAAAGAGACCATAATTATAAATTGGCCTGAAGAAATTATGAAGGTCATGTATAGCGTCTCTACCTCTTAATCAAAACTGCTTCCTTATAGTATCTTTATGTTTATCTTTGTGTCCCGAGTGATTGATTATCTACATATTGACATTTCGGATACTATTGTGATGAACTGCTCAGACAAAGATCACTTGATTAGTGAGAGTTTAATTCACAAAATGGGCATCTACAAGTATGGCAACACTTGGCAATATCAAGAAGACTACAACAATGTGAACCTTGACCCTTCCGGTGAAAATGATCAAGACATTAATCAAGAGCCTTTAGCTGCAACTCAGGGAAAGCATTCAAGACACGCATAACAAGAATCTGTGATTGGACAAGCTTATAATGATGCTATGGAACAACGTTTGAATAATCGGATAGATCTTCATTTTCAGTCGCTTAAGGATTCGCATCATACGAATTTTGAGCATTTTGAGGAGCGTCAGAATGAGTACATTGACAACCATTATCAATCCTTGCGGAACTTCATTCAGACTACTTCTGATTCTCAAACCATAAGAATGTGTGCAGAGCTCAACAGGTTGAGTGTCTTAATCAAGGGTGGTTGTAGCTCGTCGACTCCTGACAACCAGAATCCTCTATCTTATCCTTAGATAGGAAGCCTTAGAACCTTAGATTATCCTTTCCTAGCTATGGACATTGTTGATCCTGTTTCCTCTTGAGAATTTTGTCTTTGCTTAGCATTGCTATTTCATTTCAATTTGGATTGTAACTAACTCTAATCTACAGCTGCACTACTGTTTTACATGTTAAAATTTTCGAATTATTACGTTCATGCTTGATTTTTAATTATGTTACATATAGCACTTTACGTTGTTTGTAATGGATCTTGATCATGACTGGTATATGGAACAATGTTGAATGATTGTGCCTGCTACAAAATACTCAAATTTATCAAATGCGTAATCATTCCAGGCTTAATTTGCTTATGCATAACCCTTTCATGCTATTCAAACTATGCTGCTGCTATCTGGTGTACATTTAATCGATTAATTACACTACTTAATCAATTAAATGCAGTAAAAATAAAAACTGTGCATTTGTTCAAGCTTCTTCCAGCTGATTAATTAGTTATCTACCCAGGTTTAACTAATTACTTACAGTCTGTTAATGACCCTTATAACTCTCCTAACCTTTGACTAGAATTGAATATACTTATCTTTTTTATAATGTCAAAAGGGGGAGAAAGGTTGCTTGTTGCGTTACATACATTTTGCAGGTTGTATAAAGCATTTTGCAGGTTGTTTCTATTAAGCTTTCGTACATACTTTTGCTTATGAAACAGAGAAGCAATGCGATTTAACTTTGGTATTCGAAAAATAACCTTTAACAACCATTCTGCAAATTCATCATCAAGCTTATCCATAAAAAAATTGAAGATTTTTGATGAAGTGTTTGTCATCATCAAAAAAGGGGGAGATTGAAAGTGCAAAGTGTCAAGAATAGCACTAGCATATCTTAGCCTATGTTTTGATGAAGACAAGGTTCTAACAAAGCTTGAAGATGGCTCAACAATCAACATGCCTTATGCTCATTTGGTCATATCTAGACTAGGAGATAAATTGAGTCTATAGTCTAAGTAGTTTGGGATGTGTGCCGTAGTAAGTGAGTATAGGTTAGGTGANTAGGTGACCTAGATGCTAATCTCTTAAGCCATCATAATTGAACTACCATATTCATGAGATAAATCATCTAGTTAATCGTATGTTCATGCATATATCATACATGTTATTTGTGCATATTAGGCATAATATAAATGGTAAAACATGTATACATATTGCACATAACATTTGAGAAGTTTGCCTTGTGAAACATATGCATAAATGCTCCAGTTAATCGATTAACATGTAAGCTTAATCGATTAACGTAACTGCTTTTTGTTGAATATGTGGGTTCTGTTTTAACTGTTTTGGATGTCATTCTATAAGTCCGTTTATCGATTAAATGGTAGTCTTAATCGATTCACGCGTCTGTTTTATGTTATAACTGAAATATGTTTCAGCTGTTGTAACTGCTTAAATGTTTAACTGTTTTTGCAACGACTAAAACCACTTATTCACCATGCTATAAATATAAGGCTTTACTCAGAACTTATTAGCATTCATTCTATTAGTTTAGGGATGTATTAGAGAGCATTTGCATTCATATTTTCACTGTTATTTTGCATGAGAGTTGCATGTGTGAGAAGAGAGATTATGTTATTTTGTTTCTGTAACATGCTTTATGTTTCTGCATAATTTCATATTCGTTTGATATTGCTCACATGATCATGCATTAGATTCTGATTGAAAGAAACTTGTTGTATACTGAAAACTGATTTACTCACTTGTATATTGATGGCTTAACCGATTAGGACAAGTTAATCGTTAGTCTTTACATTGTAATATTTTAGGCTTATGTGCTTAGAATACCTTAATTTTAACGTGTGTTGTGTAGTATGGATTTGTGTGAAATCACCACAGAGATTGTAGTTCTTCACCAAGGCAGGGAGGTCTTGATTTGAGGATAAGATTCTTGGCTGGGGCTTGTTCGTGAGAAAGGTTTTCTCAAGAGGCGAAAGGGTAGAAGTGAAACTAGGTTTTAGAGATCCTAGATTTCAAGAAGGGAGCATCCCTTGTACTTGTAAATTGAATTGGTAATGGTATCTGAATTCAATATTGTGAAGAAAGAAAATCTCCCTGATCCAAAAGGGGAGGCCTGGATGTAGTTTGTAGTGGACCGCAAACAAACTAGGATAAAAATCCTTTTTGCATTGTTCTTTGTTTATCTTTCTTTTATTTCTTGCATTGATTCACTGAATATATTCTTGAGAATTTGAATATCTGTTTAATGCTATATAGTTAATACTTGTATGCAAAAATATCTGAAATATATATGTTTAAAGTGTATTTTAATTGTCGTGCAATTTGCTTGTTCTGTTAATCTGCTTTGTAACTGTGTTAATCGATTAAACCCTTCTGTTAATTGATTAACTGGACTGTTTTTCCAGCAGTTGGGTTGTTGTTAAAAAGCGGTAATTTTTAACCGCTACACCTATTCAACCCCCTTTCTAGGTGTTCCTAGACCACTGATACCTAACACAATTCGGATCTTAACAAGGACTTTTCGGGTTTGTAATGTGGCCTGGTTTGGGGTTTACATGAAGAAAATGATATAAGGCTCAAAATGATGTGTTTCCCGCCCCCAACTTTCTCCATCTTTTCCATCTCCTATATTTCAATCATGGATACGATTTCCATTCCCTTTTGGAAAGGGAAAGGTTTTGTAACCATTCTAGTTTAAGATTTTCTATTTTCCCTAACTTTTGCCTAAGGTTTTACCAAAACTCTTAGTGGGTCTTTTTTTATAATCCACTTGATCCATTTCTAGATCTTTTGAAGATTTATTGGAAAACTACCATTTCCCCGATTTATTGGTGTTTTTCAAAGGTGTTGTATTTTTTGAATAAACTTCTTTCATATTGCCCCGACTCAAAAGGGGTGACTAGGGATATCTTCATTGATGTTTGGAATAACAAAGAATCCTTGTGTCATCAACACGACCTACCTGAGGGTACACACCACATGGGATTTGTTTACATCATCCTCCTAAGAGAGTGCACGAAAGTATGCAAAAATGCGTGATCAATGCACAATTTTTTTTTGTTTTTTTTGTTTCTCTTGAAAGGTCTCTCAAGCATAATATTTATTCACGACATCTGAATTCACGGAAAGAGGTAAATTGTTTTTGTCCATAGTAGTCAATATCAATGCTCCTCCAAAGAGTGCTTTTTTCAACACGTATAGTCCTTCATAATTTGGGAGTATCTTCTTAAGCACCAGATCCCCCTCTTGAAAGTGGCGTGGCTGAACTTTCTTAGCATAAGATCTCATGAGTCTTTTCTGGTACATCTGACCATGACATATATCTGCTAACCTTTTCTCTTCTATCAAGTTCAACTGGTCGTACCGTGCCTAGATCCATTCTAATTCTTTCAGTCCTGATTCTGCCATGATTTTGAGTGATGAAATTTCTACTTCAATAGGGAGCACTTCCTCCATCCCATATACTAGGGAGTATGGTGTTATCCCAGTTGATTTACGTATCGAGGTGCGGTATCCATGTAGAGCAAAAGGTAACATTTCATGCCAATCCTTGTATGTCACCACCATTTTGAACTATCTTCTTAATATTCTTGTTTGCTGCTTCTACTGCTCCATTCATCTCGGGGCGATAAGGTTAGGATGTGTGATGCTTAATTTTGAACTCGCTACACATCTTAGTCATCATCTTATTGTTTAAGTTGGTGGCATTGTACGTGATGATATTGCTGGGTAACCCATATCTACACACCAACTCCTTCTTAATAAATCGTAGTACCACTATTCTAGTCACATTGGCATATGAACATGCCTCAACCCACTTTGTGAAGTAGTCGATGGCAACAAGGATGAAGCAATGTCCATTATAAGCTTTTGCCTCTATTGGTCTAATCACATCCATACCCCACATGGAGAACGACCAGGGTGCTAGAAGGACATTTAGAGGATTTGGTGGAGTATTGATTTTGTCTGCATAAATTTGATACTTGTGGCATTTCCTGACATAAGCACAACAGTCTGTCTCCATTATCATCCAGAAGTAGCATGCCCTTAATATCTTGCTAGCTATAGCATGTCCGTTTGCATGAGTCCTAAATGAGCCTTCGTGCACATCTTTGAGTATTACTTCAGCTTCTTTCACTTCTAGGCATCTGAAGAGTACCATGTCATGATTCCTTTTGTAAAGAATATCACCATCTAGAAAGAAACCCATGGCCAGTCTGCTCAAGGTTCTCTTGTCAGTCTCTGAGGCCCCAATGGGATATTCCTTTTTCTATATATAGACCTTGATGTCATGATACCATGGCTTCCCATCTTGCTATACTTGTATTGCACAAGAATAGATTGATTGATCTCTGATTTCTATTCTGATGAGAGGTTGATCCTTCCCACTTATATGGAACATTGAGGATAATGTGGATAAGGCATCAACTAGTCTATTATCCTCTCTCGAAATATGGTAGAAGTCGATTTTTTCAAAATGCTCAACCATCTTATGGATATACTCCTTGTAAGGTACTAGCTTGTTGTCATGGGGCTCCCATTCTTCTTTCAACTGATGGATGACTAAAGCTGAATCCCCAAAGACATCTAAAACTTTGACTTTTCTTTCCAATGCTACCTGCAAACCTAGGGCACATGCCTCATATTCAGCTATATTGTTGGTGCAGTCAAAGCATAACCTGTCAGTAATATGTGTGAAGTTGCCTTCTGGAGATACAAGCACAACTCCTATGCCAGGAGTGAAGTTGCCTTCTGGAGATACAAGCACGACTCCTATGTCGTGTCCGAGAGAGTTGGAGGCCCCATCAAATACTAACGTCCATACACCATCTTTTGTTGGTTCTCCCAAGGATAGACTCATGATACCTTCATCTAGGAACTCTTGGTTCATTGGTTAGGTCTTCTTTATGGGTTGACTGGCAAGATAATATGCAAGGGCACTACCAGTGATTGCTTTCCGTCTCACATACACTATATCATATTTTGAAAATAAGACCTGCCACCGAGTGATTCTCCCTGTTAATATTGGTTTCTCAAAGATATACTTCACAAGATCTATCTTTGAAATCAGCCAAGTAGTATGACTCAACATGTACTGCCTTAAATGACGAGATTCCCATGCTAGAGCACAACAAGTACGTTCTAGCAATGAGTACCTTGTCTCACACTCAGTAAACTTCTTGCTTAGATAGTATATGACTTGCTCTTTTCTGCCTGATTCATCATGTTGGGCTAAGACACATCCCATAGAGTCATCCAATATAGTTAGGTACATTAGAAGAGGTCGACCAGGTACTGAAGGCATCAATATTGGGGGTTTGGTCAGATACTGCTTTATGCTTTCAAAGGCCTCCTAGCAATCGTCATTCCATCTAACTACATAACTCTTTCTTAATAGTTTGAAGATCAGCTCACATGTAGCTGTTAGTTGAGAGATGAACCTGGATTTGTTGTTCAAACGCCCTAAGAAACCTCTAATTTCCTTCTCGGTTCAAGGTGCTAGAATTTCCATGATTGCTTTGACTTTCTCGGGATCTACTTCAATTCCTTTCTGGCTGACAATGAAGCCGAGGACTCGTCCTGATTTAACCTTTAAGCTACATTTTGTGGGATTTAGCTTGAGCATATACTTTTTGAGTCGTTCAAATAATTTCCTTAGGTTCTCCACATGTTCCCCCTCTGATTTAGATTTGCATATGATATCATCAAGATAGATCTCCACCTCCTTATGCATCATGTCATGGAAAAGAGCTACCATGGCTCTTTGGTATGTGGCCATAACATTCTTTAAACCAAAAGGCATGACTAGATAGCAAAAGCTTCCCCATGGGGTGATGAAAGTGGTTTTATCCATTCTTCTAAGGCCATCTTGATCTGATGATAACCAGAATACCCGTCCATGAAGGAGAAAAGGGTCTGGTCTACAGTGTTGTCGACCAAGACATCTATATGAGGTACTGGGAAATCGTCCTTTGGGCTTTCTTTGTTCAAATTTTGATAGTCAACACAGATCCTGAGTTTGCCTCCCTTCTTTGGTATGGCTACAACATTAGCCATCCATCCTGGATATGTAGAGACTGTCACGAACCCAACATCCAACCATTTCTCTACCTCCTCTTTCACCGTTAAGGAAATTTCTGGTTTTATCCTTCGTAGCTTCTGCTTAACCGGGCGTGAATCTGGGTTCAATGGCAACTTTTGTTCCACTATGTTTCTGTCCAGACCCGACATATCGACATATGATCATGCAAACACATCTTTGAACTCGTGCAAAAGCTGAATTATCTTTTTGTGCTCTTCCTCCTTCATCAATATACCTACCTTCACTTCTTTCTTATTGTCTTCTGTCCCCAAATTTACTAGCTCAGTGGGCTCTTCACGAGGCTTAATTTCTCTGGACTCTTTCTCAACCATCCTCAGTAACTCAGGTGATGCCTCCCATTCCTCATCACTATCTCCTTCATCGAGCTGATTAATCGGATGATAATGATTGTACGTGTGGCTGATAACATGATTATTATTTTTGGGGTTAATGTTGGATCTGCATTATGTTGATGCTATGATTAGTTTTTATCTATGGGGTTTTCATGGTTTTGCTTGTGTTTTTTTTTTCTTTTGTGTTTTTCCAGTGTGTGCAAGCATAAAAATATAAAGAATAAAATGAAACACAAGATATGAAGAAAGAAATGCATTTTATTGAATTCAAAAAAACTTGTACTACCTAATGAAACATAAACAAATTGTCCTTATTCGAAAAGAAATAAACCTAATAGCTTTAGACATGGCTAAGAAATTCTAGCATCTTATTACATTGTTTCTAAAAACACTTGTGGAGATGCGTCTTCTTCTATCTAGTTGTTGAGAGTGGGGAACTTAACAACATAGTCTGCCCATCTTCTGAATCATTGTCTCCCACAAAAACAATCATTCTTGGCTCCAAGCTTGCACTGACAAAGTTCCTACTAATGTGCGGGATGGATATCCTACCAGCTTCATACTCCCACTGCCCCAGGTGCACCATCCTTCCTTTCCTTTTCTCTTTAGTAGTTCTCTCCCTATCTTCTTGAGTGGGTCTGTATCCCAAGCCGTACCGATCTTTGGTGTGTCGTAACATGACTAGGATTTCTTTTCCTTGGCCAAACATCCCAAGCCCTTTCCTTGGTTGATAGCCCTCCTGCAGCATTACTCTTGCCATCATCAATGATGCCTCCGAAGGTTAGGGACATAGTGTGGGTGTCCCTCCTCCTACAAATGAGGCATTGGCAATCTCCAGTTCTTGGAAAGATGTTCCAATAGCTTCCTCTACTACTTTGATGTACGGAGTGTCAGGAGATCTTGATACCAACATATCTTCTTCTCGCATAACAGTAAGGAGTTTTTCATCCACTATGAACTTAACTCGCTGGTGCAATGTAGAAGGTACATCCCCTGAAGTATGGATCCATGGCCTTCCCAACAAACAGTTGTAACTGAGATTAATGTCCATGATATGGAATACTATCTGGAAAGTGCAGGGTCCTATTTTTATAGGCAATTCCATTCCCCCCATGACATCCCTGTTGGATCCATCAAACGCCTTCAATACCATAGAGCTTGGTCTCATATACGATGCATCGACTGGAAGTTTGGATAATGTCATTTTCGATATGACATTGAGGGACGAGCCATTATCGATAAGAACCTTACCAATTATGCAATTATGATATATTATAGAGATGTGTAGGGGGCTAGTGTGTCCCATTCTTTTAGAAGGTATTTCCTAATCACTGAAAGAAATGTAATTATCAGCCACGATGTTGTTGATGATACCACCAAGTTTTTTAGTGGTTATGTCGTGGCTGACATGTGCACGATTCAATATCTCCATCAGCATTTTTTTGTGGGGTTCAAAACTCATTAGCAAAGATAAAATGGATATCCTAGCTGGAGTGCGGTTTAGTTGATCCATGACCCTATACTCATTCTGCTTTATGAACTTCAGAAATTCACAAGCCTCCTCATTAGATACTTCCCCTGTATCTCCATGCTTATGCAATAGGTCATTCAGATTGGCCTCCAATTCATCTTCCATAGGGATACATACTTTCCCTTTTCCTTTATCCTTGGCTAAGTTCTTTTCAACATTTGAGGGAACATAAACACGTCCACTTCTAGTTATCCGACTGTCCCCAACAACATTGGTGACTTCTATCTATTGCTCAGTTGTCTCTGAATTCTCTCCACTATAGATCCATGGTAGTGCTTTATCTATCTTGTAAGGGAAAGGTCGTGGTCTCTCCTCTGCTGCAGGCCTCAGAACAGGCTCCATCCTACTTATGACTAGCACCCATCGAGTTATTTGTGGGTGTAACTGAGCATTATCCGAACTTATGTTTCGCATTGACCAGGCTTTGCACCTTATGCTTTAGAGCTCGACATTGTTTGATGGAATGATCAATGACCCTAGAGTGGTACTCGCAAGTAACATTTGAGTTAAACCAGGCTCCGGGTGATTCGGGCACTACTTTTATTATAGGGCTTATCATTCTCTCTTTTAGAAGATGAGAGTATAGTTCAACATAGGGTATTGGTTTCGGGTCGAATTGTGGGCCTTTTCTCTCGGTGTTAGGATAATTATGGTTTTGGGTTTGGTTTTGGTTTTGGGGGGTTGGTAGGTTTGTGTTTGATTATGTTTTTGGCGGTTGTTATTGTGGGATGTATAGTTGGGCTGTGCGAAAGGTGTGGCAATGTATGAGGCCTGGTATTTAAGGTTTTGGGTTTTGTATCCCTTCGGCTCAATGAACACCGCAAGTGGTTCTCCCCCCTTCTTCTTCATAAAGTTGGGCTTCTTGCCCGTGCCTGAGTTGGATTGATTTACAACCAGCTTTCCACTTCTTATGCACCCTTCTATTTTCTCCACCACCTTAATGAGTGCATTGAAACTCGATGCAACACTTCCCGCCAAGTAATCATAATAGGGCTCCTTCAAAGTATCCACGAAGATAGACAATTGTTCTTCCTCCTCCAATATGGGTATGACTTGTGATGCCAAAGCTCTCCGGTGTTGGGTATACTCCTTAAAGCTTTCTTCTGGTTTCTTGGCCATACTCTGAAGTTGGGCCATGTCAGAAGCTGCATCTTCGTTGTACTTATAATACTTCATGAAGGCATTTGATAAATCAACGGAAGTTTTATCCTGAGCCTTCTCCAAGCGGATGTACCAGACCATAGCCGCCCTGTTAACCTTCCTTGGAAGTTGTGAATCAACAATTTATCATTTCCGTGATGAGCTGTCATCTTCCTGGCGTACATATACAGGTGACTTTTCGGGCAAGAAGTACCGTCATACTTCTCGAACTCAGGAGTTTTAAATTTTGGTGGAAACACTACATCTGGTACCAGACACATCTCAAATGCATTTTTTACATCAGGAAAGTTTGTGCCCTGAATGGCCCTTAGTCTCTCTTTAATAAGCTCCAACTCTGCCTTCTCTTGGCTTGAGGAGTCATATGGGATATCCTTATTTATCTTAGTTTCAGCCTGATGGCTTGTGGACTTGCCTTTAGGAGGAAGATCGTGAGTAGGATCTTCGTCTTGCTCGTCGTCGTCTTCCTCATCTGAATGATGTTCCTCTTGACCATCAGTAGTGTCTTCATACCTTATGACAATACCCTTACGACGGTTGGCCCCAATAACTGTCTTTGGACCCACCTTTTGTGCGGATTGCGGTTGTCTCGCACTTGGTGCAGTGGTATCTTCCTCCGAGCCTTGAGCCTTTTGCATATCCAAGATGATTTTCATCATCTGATTCATTTGCTCTTTGATTTCAGCAAGCTCGGACCTGTTATCAGTGCTACTGGATTCTTAGTCTGCCATTATCTTGGACTATAATCTAGTTGCAATGTTTAGATGATACATGGTGAAATAATGTTTTATTATTTAAATGAAGAAAAGAATGATGCATGCAATGGGTTTTATTTTTTCTTTAAAAAAATTCCTTTTCATTTGGAGGTTCGGTATAGCAAGACGTTTTGACCCACAGTTGGTGACCATGAGGCATGCCCCCATTGGCCTTTCCTACATTGATGACAACTTTAAGTTTTGGATTATCGTTGCATCTACATTCGTTCTTTTAATATGGGTTACTAACATTAAACATCTTGCCCTACACTTGGTAACTTGAGAGCGTACTCTGCAAGGCCTTATGCAGTTCATGACGATCTAAGAGAACACGTAAAGTTTCGGACCTCGATCACATCTAAATACAAGTTGTTATTATCTCTCTCAATTTGATTTTTATTTTTTGTTGACGTTGTGGTTGTTGTGGTTCATTGCCACAAAAAGGACCTTTGAATATTTGCACGATAATGAATAAGATATTTGATAACAATAAGAAGCTTGGTTGCAACAATGTATTATTTATTCATGAAAAATAATAATAATAGATATTATAAGACTATATTTGTCTATGTCTTGTACTCAAAATTCCCTATTTGCTAAGACCCTCCATCTTCTTAAGTCTCTAGCTACTTCCTTGAAAGACTCGTAGAATGCTTTCATAGTTGGGAGCAGCTCTATCTCTGGATACATCTCTAGTTCCCTCTTGGCATCGAAGAATGTCCTCAGTCAATCATCAGCAAAGTCCCTAAGGCCATCAACCGTATTTCTGCATCTATTTTCCCATGGATATTTTTCTTCTTGGCTTTCTTGGAGTGCTCTTTGCCAAATTTCTGACCATGCCTCCTATTTGGCAGTCACTTCATCATATGATCTTTGGAGGTCCCAGAGCTGCCTCGAAAGATGATCATCTCTATGACTTGCAGCTGTTATGGATTCATGGTTAATTTTCTATGTATCTTCCAAAATTGCCTTGAGATGGTCTACCTTTTTCATTGTCTCACCGAGTGCAAACTGATAATCTTTTAACTGTGCCCATGCCTCATTCTCATTTTGTTGACTTTCATGGAGGGTTGCTTGCAATTGTTCACACTTTGTCTCTAGATCTCTTTTATTGGCTTGTGCGACATTGATAACGTGATTTCATGCCTTCATCTATCGACTGAAGTCAGCTAGCTGGACATCTTTTTCATGTACAGACTTGATCAGACGGTACTTGTCAGATTGAGAACACATTTGAGTATAATCTCGTTTCAGACTGGCTTCTTTCTTTCTTAATCCCACCGTGGTCTTATTAAGCTTCTCTATGGTTAGCTCACACTTCTAAATTTTGCATCGGGCTGCCTCTAGTTTTGCATAAGAGATTTTGAGTTGACTTTTTAACAACTCATTTTCTGAGGGACCAGCTGGTTCATGGGGTAGAGACCTTGGTGGGATGACTTCACCTTTCCTCCTCTAACTGCGCCACATCTTGTATTCTCTAGTGTAGAAAGTTTGATGCTCTCCTAACTCATTTTTCTATAGATGTGGATGTTCTTCAATGCATTCCTTAATGTATCCAGGGTTTCTTTGGTAGTTTCTTTGTCCTTGTACCAGATCACGAATCCCTGCAATTGCTCCTGAGGGACTGGCATCATGCCCCATTTCATCTATCCAAGTACTAAAGCGGGGGTGACAGTAATGCATCCCTGTGGTCCCATGAGCACCAGGTTGGGATATCTTCCACATGAGTACATGATTTCGGCCAGCTTAACATACATAGTGCATTTTGTCCCAAAATTTCTAGGAGTGACTTCTCTGAATAGTGTCCCCCAGTCAGACAACTGCATAGGCTGGAGTTTTGTGTTTCTGAATTGACGAAGAGGATTGATGGTCCAATCTGGATATCGATGGTGCTTGAACCTGGTCACCATCCATACATAAAGTAGGTGTGAACAACATCTGATCTTAAGGATACCCTTTTCGAGACTTCTCTGTGTTAAGTATAAGTGGCTAAAATACACCTAGAAAGAGGAGTTGAATAGGTGTAGCGGTCAAAGTATCCGCTTTTCGCAAACAACTTATAATGCTGAAAAACCCCCAGTTTAATCGATTAACACAGACAGAATAATCGATTAACTACAGCTTTTTAATCGATTAAAACAGCTCAGATCGCACAAACAGTTTCAATTTTTTGTACGACAAGCAACTAAGATCGAAGCAAATATACAGAGCTAACAGATATATCAGAGTTACAACAGTACAATATAGAAATAGATTATTACAGCTAATATAACTATACAAAGTAATCGATTAAAGCAATAAAGAGAGTAGGGAAAGAAAAGCGTGCAACAAGGTTTTTATCCTGGTTCGTTTGTGGGTCCACTTACAAACTACATCCAGGCCCCCCGTCTGATCTGGGAGATTTTTCTTCACTATAATCGAAATAACGTTTTACGAACAATTCTTTCAATTACAACACTTAGACACTTTCTTGAAAACTAAATAACCTTATCCCTTGATTTGACTCCCTTCCTACAGCCCAAGAAAACCTTTCTTGCGGTGTAGCCCCAGCCAAGAACCTATTCTTTCTATCAAGACTTCTAAGCTAATGAAGATGCAATGCAATATCGTTGGTGGTAAGACACCTCGAGATTCACAATATTACAACACTTTTACAACAAGAATATAGAGTAATCTAAAGCACTTACAATGCTCAAATTAAAACAATTAACACCTTACTCTACAACTCTAACACATGTCTCATATAAAATGATAATGCATGAGTTCAAAACAGATTTTACAGAATATGAAATCTTTCCAAAAACACCAAGAAATGCATGAACATATAAGATGAAATGATGAGAAACTAAACATGTAATGCCTCTCAATCCTAAAGCATAGAATTCTCTCTTCTCTAATCTCACAAATGCAATTTCATGTCAGCAATTAACACGGAAATATGCTCTAACTCTCTTAAAATCTAACATACAAGAATGAGCTTGAGTTCTGAAAACGTAGCTTATAAAGAAACCACTCTGCAGCCCAGTTAATCGATTAACGAGATACAAAATTGTAACTGATTCAGTTTTCCAAGTTTTTATGTTCCAACTGCTTTTCAAAAAATTACGTTAATCGATTAAAACTAACCTTAATCGATTAACTGCATATTTCTATGTATATTTTTAAATTGCAATACTCAAAGACGTTATGCACTTAACTTATACATTTCAACACTAAGTTTATGCCTAAGATTCACAGATAACATGTATATATAATATGCATGAACATATTATGAATGTAATATCTCAGAATAAAATGATTTAATGTATTATGTATATGAGACATGTATTGAGTTTACCTAAGCCTTAGACTCAACCTAAACTAATTACTAGTCTAAGTCTAATACCAATCTTGAGGCTTAAGCACGTTGATTTGTTGATGATCTTCAAGCTCTTATGAAACACAAATTGTCCTCATCAAAACACATAGTGGGCAAGCTTTCCAAAGTGCTCCTCTTGACATGCGCACTTTCACTCTGGAGGGCGAGAAGGGTGTCTACTAGAACGGGAAGAATTGGCTTGACTCTGAACTTTCTGAACTTGACTAGGACAACAATCGTGCACTGGTCCACTATATCACTAACAAAAGGGAAGAGAAGTCTGTCATAGATGGCTAATGCGAATGCTGGTTTAAACAAACTCCAATCTTCTTTCTCCACTACTTGATCAAGATGTTTTTTTCATAAAGCTCCACTTCAATCCATAACAAGGCCCTTCCTTGATAATTTGAGAAGCAGTTGGACGGACGCCTATCAATTCTTCAATGAGACTTTTAGTGACATTTTGTGTCCCAGTGAACAGATATACCTTAACCCGACTCTAGTGGGATGTCGAGGAGAATGTCATACTCTTCAATTGTTGGAGAAGCATCTACATTTGTAAACTTGAAAATCCGCAAGGATGTATTCCAGTATTTTGCCATGGATCCCATAGCATCTAAAGCACCAACATCAATAGGAACGAGAAGAAGATCTGCCAATTTACCATACTATTTTGCAAACTGAGTCATAACATCTTTAGAGACTTTGGCGAGGAGCTCCACCAAATGGCTTACATCAAAAGTCTGTAATTCAAACTTCACTTTATTTTTTGTTGGGAGAGCGTTGTTAGAACCCACAGTTTTAGAAATAGCCTCCATGTCTTGCTATACTGAAAAACCTTTAGCTGAAAAGGTGCATGTTTATTCAATATGATTAAAATTGTTTTTATAACCAAAATGATGAATGAATATTCAATGATTTATGATTAATGCAATGATATGTAATGATTAATTCAATATAAAAATTTATGATATGATTAATGCAATGATATCTGTAATTATTAATTTATGGTATTAAGCGGTGTAAATCCCTTTTTTAGGGTGGTGGACCCTGTCTTGTGGGATAATATAGCACATTACAATATAGACTAAATACCATATTAGACTAGATATTTATTATATTGTAAAGGCTTAGTCTTAGTTTTTTTTCTTTCAAAAAGTGGACAAAACTTAGCCTCGGGCTTGGGGCCCATCATTGGAAGTGAGAATTATATTTTGGGGCGTAACCCCAAAGTTTTACAAAATTTATGTTATCTTTATTTTAGGAAAGAAAAAACTACCCTAGGGCATGAAACCCTTTTGTGGGTATGCAATTATAGTGCAATAGCAAAAATGAAGGATTTTGTAATCATTTAGAATGTTAAATTTCATTTTATGCATGTATGGATGTAGAATGGGGTGGCCATAATTTGCTTTCAGTGTCCTGTACATGGTATTCTTATAGGCTTTTCGATAAACTAAAAGTCACAACCTTATGGCAATGTACTAGGTCTCATTAAAATGGATTCGGTAAAGGCTCTAGGTCACCAAATTGTCCCCAATCTCGAAAGAAAGGAGTCCCAATATCCTAGGTCAGAAACAAGAGGAGTCAAGCCCCTCGGGCGTCTAACTCACGAAACCAAGATAATTTGGGTGGTTCACTATGCTAATACTAGGAGACAAGTCTAACATCGGTAAAGCACATGTCCCTCTTATCTCAACCTTAATCTCTAACAACCCGGGTATAGGGCGTATGTACCATGAGTGTGTGAGGAAGCGATATTTTAAAAACAAATAAACATCCACCCCAAAGCTGCAAAAAAAATGGTGAGCATATACAATAATATTAAAATTGAAGCGATAAATAAACTTGTAAAAAAACATTATTTCCTTATCATTGTTTTATATATTTAAAAATAGACAAATGAAAAAAAGATATTTAAATCATACAATTGGCTAAAACTGGGCTTGACTCTCTAAAAAAATGTCCCCAGCAGAGTCGCGAGCTGTCGCGCCTCGATTTTCAGTTACACGACCTCTTAGAGTCTCCACTACATTTTATGGTTAAAAATGTTGAAAAATATTTTAATCCCAATCACAATGGGCTTTTGGATTGTGATATCCAGGTTCGAGAGACGACTTCGGATCGAGAAAGGTATTAGCACATCGTCCGCCTGTAATTAAACGGTACCCTTGCCAATTGTATGATTTAAAAACCCTTAAGTTATTTAAAATTAAATTTGTGTACAACAATATATTTATTTTTTATTTTTTAAGTCTGACAATATTACTTGCTCCTACGTATTCCTAAACATTTTAGGAAATCAAGACTTACATAGTTCTAATTTTAAAATGGTTTGTTGGTAAAATAATTAACTCCTTAAAAAAGGGTGAAGCAGCAGAAACTAATATCCGCACCACATCCCATTTTAAAAAGGTTTGAAAATAATTATTCTAGATATTTTCTATATTTTTGTTAATAATTTAGGAATTGATCGAATGAAAAGAAGCGTCATAACGCGACCATTCAAGGATGACATAAGGACATGAAATGTTACTATGACCTGCCTCCATCCTTTGATTAATCCCAAAAAATATTATTTTTTGTTATAAACAATGTTATATGAAACTATTTCAAATCACACAACTTTTATTAAAAATAATTTTTAAATTGGAAAATATTTTGAATTTTTGTTATTGACAATTTTTAATTAATTACAAGAAGACAAAAATAAATAGACTAATTCATTGTTAACCTTTTTACCATTTTTTGTTATTATTATTATCCATATAAAAAAATATATTTTATTTATGTCATTCAGTTTCTAAGATATATTAAAAAAATGTGTAAAACATTATTTACTAAAGAATTATGGTTGAATTGCATAAATTAATACAAATATAAACAAATGGAAAAAAAAATAATAAACCTATTAGGGTTGTAATCCTACGCGTATGAGGAGTACCTACGCTGCCCACGTGTAGAAGCTAGAGTGGTTGACTTGGACGTGCACCACGTGTCGGTCTGTGGTTGGCTAGATGGGATGGATGCACCTCACTTATTGTGTACTCGCACAAACTGGATGTTGAAATGGGTATGCTTCACTGTGCTCAAGGCTACAGTTTCTATGTGAGCCCGTCTGGTTGTCACGTTGTGACTGGTTGAAACTGAGGGTGCACTGCGCTTCACGTGTATTAGACTACACGAGATAACTAGCTTGGAAAAGGGGTCCTTGTTCTACTACACGCGTATCCACTGAAGGAGAGTTGTGCTGGCCTTCGTGTCACCTTCTGATTGGCGTATCTGCTGGTCAATGGAGCAGCGTGTGGTGTAGACTAATCCAACGGCTTTGAAGACGGTTGCACACGACTTCTCCTGCTCTTGTGCACATTAGATCACACAGTGAAATTTTGGGAAATCCTTCTTTCTTTTACTAGGCAGTGTTGTTCTTCTCTTTTTTCTGGCAATTATCTTTTTCTTTGGGCAGTGTTTTTTTTTCAATTAAAGAAGAAGACCCTAACCTAATTCTAATAACTTTATTTATACACAAAATTTAACCTAATCTAATCCTAACAAAATTCTAAAAAACCCACAATCTACTAACTGCACAATCCCATAATTATATATATATATATATTTTATTTTTTATTTTTTTTATTACTTTTTTTAAAATACATTTTAAATTTGGTTTATTTATTAAATTATTTATATATTCGAATTAAATAAAAAATAACAAAAAATATTTTTGAATATTCTAAATTATATTTTCGAAAAAAATAAAATAAAAAATTATTTTATTATTTATTTGGAATTTAAAATCTCATTTAATTTTTTTTATAAATTCGATTGTAATTATAAAAATTAATAAAATTAATAAATTCAAAAAAATAAATAAATATGATAAAAAATAAAAAATATTTTTATCATATTAGGACATTTGAAATATCTCATTTAAATTCAAAATAAACCTTAAAATTTATAAATAAATAAAAAATAATTATTTTGAGAAAGTAATTATTTTTAAAATTTGTTGGGTTTTTATATGGGCTGGGCAAAAATGAGTATTCACAAATATTAAACTATATAAAACTCAGACATTGTTCGTGCATATATTGTTTTCTCAAATGTTTTTGCATGTTGGATTTAATTCAATTGTGAAGTCCACATTATATATAAGGGGAGAAGTGAAAAAGTTTATAAGTGGAAAAAGACCCATAAAACTATTGCATTAAAGTTTTGGTTCAAAAAGTAATGTATATATAGTCTGAGTTATTGCTCTCCACTTTCCCACACCTAGTAACAATATAACTCCCTCATGGTTGATGGCTCACTAGTGGCGGTTGGGGTCTAATACTGCATATAGTGATTGTGCGGAGTTTGCGTAATATGAGAACATAACCCCAAATAGAATTTGAATCATCTCTCGTGGACAAAGAGAAATGTTTAATTTCTTACATTCTTTAATTTAAAAAAATAAAAAATTGGACTTATCATTTTAAAGTCGCTGAAAGGACAAGACAATGTCATCTACAAGTCATTCTACCTCATTATAAATATGTAGAGCCCCTTTCATTGCAAATCATTCTACCACATTATAAATAGGTAGCGCCACACATAAAGGAACAATAATGAATTATTTCTACTTCACTCTAAGCATCATACTATTATAAATACTGACTTGAATATTGAAGTGTCATTTCTGATACCCACTCAAGATAGTCCAAAGTTGACAACTCTCCGATTCAACAAGCAATCTAATCTCCAATACTCTCCAGGCGCTACAACCAAGTTCTAGCAAGACAACTCGAATACTAAGAAGAATACCTCTAGCAAGACAACCCGAGTACTAAGAAGAATACCAACTAATTTGATATCCGATGGATGGACGATTTGTAAGGCATTTTTATCTTATTATACTAAATTTAAATGTTAAAATTTTAATTTTTTGAAAAACAAATTAGAGAGTTGGTCTTTTGTGGATGAAGACTTTGGTTGGAGTGGATGTCTAGGTAAAGGATCTTCTGGAATCTGGATGAAGGTTGCTTGGACTTCGACTGGAGGTACCTGAAATGGTTCTCCTATGATCAAGTCAGTTGGACTGAAAAGGTAATGCTCGAGAGCAATAAATGAGATTCAAGGAGTAAGTAAAGAGTAATAATGACAAGTGATGAGTTCTAAGTGATGAGAGAATAGTAATACATCCTATTAGGAGAGACCCCCATTTATAGTGGTTAAGGTGGATGACATGGCTCTAGGGGGTACTACTGGTATAGCCGACCATTCCGACCTATTGGGGGATGCTTTTTCTATGTCAGGCGGCTTTGGCAGAGCCGTACTCTGTGCATAGTTGACTTATAGCCTGTGGCAAGTTGAGTAGCCGTATCATAGTCTATCATTGTCATGTTGGCAAGGGGTATTGGGATTGCAGATAGTGTGGCAGTGTGTTATTGGTGACATGTCAGGTGGAAGTGGTCCCAAAATCGACCTATCAAGACCGGTTGATGGGCATGTGAGATCCTATGACTAGCGTGTTGAATCTTGATTGGTTAGGAAATAGGACTATCTTGGAAGATGAGATACCCGAATGACCAGGATGGAACATTTGCCCCTAGTCTAATAGGATGCTCAACAACCAGGCATGTTGGTAGACTCAAGGTAATCATTAGGGTTTTGAATTGATTGGCACGTGGCTGGTCGACGTCAGTTTTGTCATTAAGGCGTTTCGGTGGAGGTACTCGAGTGCAGCTCGTCATTTCATTTCTTGCCGCCTTTTTCATTCATTATTGAGCCTCAATTGGATTGCAATCGAGTATTTTTGGACGGGTTGGATGAGTATGTTTTTTCCCTATAAATAAGAAGGGGTTTTCCGTCAGTCATTATACGTTTGCCTTTTCTAAATTTGAAACTTGCTGAAGAAATCGCTCTAGAGCCAACCAATCATTCATCTTTCATCTTCCTCGAAGTACTTTGCTAGGTAATTTCATTCTCCTTTAGTCTTCTGATAATGGTCTACTATGTTGAGCATGAGCCTAACTCAGATAGTGTGGAGGTTTTGTCTAAGCCTCCACCTATCTTCACTATTCCTTCCCGACGATGTCGGTGCGTTAGGTCGACCTATGAGAGGAGGTCGAGTGACCTCTATCTCTGGACCTCGTTTGCCGAATGGAGAGAGAATGGCAAGGTGGGGAGAGACGATGATCGACCCAGAAGCCGCACTCAGGAAGCGGTCATTGAACATGAATATCGACTTTAGTTTAGAATTTGATGTTTCGTCTCGTTGCAGGTCCTCTATGGCGAGAACATATATTGCAAAGGATAACCACTAGTCATCCCTATCGACTTAGATAGACCTGATAGTCGGGACTAGTGGGTGGATCAGAAAATATTAGGGTTGAGCAACCATTTCTCGACTGATAGATGCCCTAGTGTGAATATTCTCGAGCCTTCGTGAACATCGTTGCCCTGAAGTTTCCTCAGGCTAACGAGAGGGTCTTCTATGATCTCTAGGTCGTGGCGAGGATCAACTATGCCTTATACCTATATGATATCTACTCCCGGAGTGTGGCCATTTTGGGTCATCTTCAATTCGCCCCTTCTCAGCTCCACCTAAATGCCTAGGGCTTTATCTTGGCATTCTGTATCTGGTGCAAAGTCAACGAATATCTTGGCAATTTCTATCTGGTGCAAGGAACAAACGGGCATTGTTCACTCCTTTTGACTTGTCGGTGAAGAACTATAAGAGGGGGTTTTACTGAGTGGATATAAAGAGTGTGTGTAGTCACACTTGGGCTTATGGATTGGACAGAAGGAGGAACTTCCCCTTCTCTTGGAAAGGGGAGTTCCATTAGAAACCTGTTAAAAGTTTTTTGACCAATGATGGAAGTTTGACTGGTCGAAGGCGGAGGCCGCTAAGGAGATGCTAAATTGGCTAGTGGAAGGTGCGACCGTGTCCTGCTCGACCTTACAAAAGGGGGACGTGGTCCTGGAGCACCACATAGGTAGGTTGGTCGGGTTGTCTGTGTATGCTTGGCTGATTATTTGCCTAATACAAAAATCTTTGTTTTCTTTTTCAGCCAACATGATCAATAATCGTGATAGAAGTCGTCTGTTGGCCTAGACACTCGGGAAGGGGCAAGGGGAGGCATTGTTAAGTGCCAAAATGTTAATGAAATGTGTATGATTTTGGGGCAGTTTGTGTGGATTTATGATATAATTGCATATAATTCCCAATAATCTAGCAATCTTGTATTGTTTATGAATTTAAGTAATTGTTGTCGTTTGCAGGTAAGAAATGATGAAAAAAGGAGGAAAAAGAGATAAGAATATGTTTTTGACAGCACTAGCCTCACCCAAGCGAGGTAATGGTCGCTCAAGCCATAATTCAGAGGAAAATCACCAGAAAACACTAGTACCCCTCGCTCAAGCGCTATTTCAAGACAAAAAACCTCATACTTACTGTTTCTCCCTCGCCCAAGCGAGGGAGCCTCGCCCGGGCGAGGTGTTCAGGCGTGGAAATGCAACTTCTCTCGCTCAAGCGAGAGATCTGTCACTTAAGCGAGAAGATTTTTTAATGCTGAAATTTACTCTCTAATGTAAACCCTCCTAGGGCAGCCTTTGATTCTAAAGGCAAGAGAAGTGATGATGGTCCTACAACTAGGGCCAAAGCCAAGGCAGGGATCCTTAAAGTCTCAAAGGACACAATTGACCCAGGAGAGGGTATGTGAGGAGGACATTTATGTCCTTAGGTCACTTTCTACTTAGGTTTATTTTTTTTATTGATTCAATTAAATGAGATTGCATTCTCATATAGTCTTAGGTTTATTTATATTCAAGTATTTTAGTATTTAATTCATGTAATATGGGTTGGGATTTATTTGTAACATGGTCCATATTTCGTGACCAAGTAGTTCACCTAGGTTCAAGGTAAGCTTGTCACGTGGGATTTGAAGCTAGAGTCATAAA
>NW_017718947.1:0-22467 GCF_001865875.1 Lupinus angustifolius
TAATTTCGGCCAAATTCAAATGCAAGGGCCAACAACACCAACACCAAATTCAAATCAAGCTTCCTCAAATCAAGGAAATCATCTCATCTCAATCTTCCTCCAAACCGTGAAGACTATTCAACCCAAATCACATTATTTAAAGATCTTATCTACTTGATTTAATTAGGAATTACATTATTATTTTATATTTATTTTTAGCCTAAGTTTTAATTAGGATTTTCTATTATGCAAGTTAATTAGGACTTAGTCTTTTATTTCAGTCCAAGACATTCAGATTGCCTATTTATGTAATTGAATTGTCATTAATAAAGAAAAGATGAATTTTGAGTAAATTTGAATTGTTTTAGTTGAGAGCATTTCTCCTAAACCTAGGTTGGCCGTGACCACCATTATTTTTCTCATCAAGCATCCTTGCTTGTGGCGAACTCCATAGCTTATCAAGCAGCCTTGCTTGTGGCGCTTCTCCCCTTCCATTCTTTTCCACCTTCAACCTTAACCTACAACTCATACAACCTTCCTCACAAACAACACAAACCCTAATATTACCCTAATTTCACAAAACCGAATTTGGACTCCAAAAGTCCTAAACTATCAAGCTAAACGATCCTTAAAACAAAGGCATCCCCTAGAAGTTGTCATCAAGTGGTATCATATGATGTAAATCCTCCTAGGGCAGCCTTTGATTCTAAGGGCAAGAGAAGTGATGATGGTCCTACAACTAGGGCTATAGCCAACGCAGGGGTCCTTAAAGTCTCCAAGGACACAATTGACCCTGGAGAGGGTATGTGAGGCGGACATTTATGTCCTTAGGTCACTTTCTACTTAGTCCTAAACATTATCTGCTACAATGGCTGCCGGAACGCCGAACCGGGTAGTGAACTTCTGAATGTTGACCGACATGATGGTGGAAAAGGCCTCAACTTCAATTTACTTGGTTAAATAGTCTACAACAACAATCAGAAACTTCAGTTGGCAGACTACTTGAGGAAAAGGTCCTAGAATATCCATGCCCCACCTACAGAATGACCAAGGGGCCATTGTAGTTGTTAATTCTGCTTGTGGGGCTTCACGAAAATTGGCAAACATTTGGAACCAATTGCATTTCTTGGTTAGGTTAGATACATCTTTCTCCATGGTCAGCCAGAAATACCCGAATAGCAAGACTTTCTTTGCTAGGAAAGCTGCACCGAGGTGGTGTCTACAACTTCCTTCATGGACTTGTTTGATGACATATTATGCCCTATTGGGGTCGAGGCATTTGATGAGAGGAATATAAAAATTGCAACAGTATAATAACCCCTAGGCCAAGGTGTACCAAGAGCACCATTAGAGAAATCCTTGTCTTTCTTTCTAGTAAGTATGCAAATCACCATGCAGAATGTATTTGATGAATGGGCTCATCCAGTCATCTGGGACGAAAATGTGTTCGATGGACATGACACTGGGTTTGAGGCCAGTTCCCTAGATGACGAATCGATTGCTTCTCGGCTCTTAGTGCTAGTTAGCTTAGACAAGATATCTACTCGTGCATTCTGTTCTTTTGGAACATGTTGAATGGTGGCTTCTTCCAACTTAGCCTTTAGTTCCTTTACCTCTGCTATGTACTTACCCAATAGTGTATCTTTGGTTTGATAAGCATCAGTTACCTGTGAGACCGCCAAATAGGAATCACTACAAATGGCAATTTTTTCATCGTTGACCTCTCTTGCTAATTGTAGTCCGGGTATCAGGCTTCGTACTCGACTTGGTTGTTGGAGGTTGGAAAAGTGAAAGTCGAAGAGTGATCGATGGTCATCCCATGGTCATTATCAGACAATATCCCGACCCTACTACCCTTGGGGTTAAAGCATTCGTCGACAAACAATTGTTGGATCATTCGATTGTGTGGTCAATTCGGCAACAGAGTCTGAAACGACTTGGCTCTTCATTGAACCACGATATCATCGTCCAACCAACTCTGGTTTGTGCAAGATCTATCTGATGGGCTGGTTGGTTTTGATCACCGTTGGGTGAGACTGAAAGTATTGGCGTAGCCGCCTAGTCACCTCTTTGCTAGTAAAGTATATTGGGCTCTAACCTTCTTCAATTTCACGGATCAGAGCGGTGGCCACAACATCATCGGCCACTACAAGATAGACATATAAGACCTCACTAGGTGTTGGCTTAGTTTGCACTAGTAGGACGGCTTGATATAGTTTGAAGGTTTGAAAAGCTATTTCATAATCAACAAACCATTCAAATCTTTTGCTCTTCTTTAGCAATTGGAATAATGGAAAAGAATGCTTGGCGGCTTATGGGAGAAATCTAGAAAGGGCGGCCAACCAACCATTTAGTTTTTGGACCTCTTTCACTGAGCAAGGGCTTCTCATGTCGATGATTGCCTAACATTTGGTAGGATTTGCCTCTATTCCTCGTCTGATTAGCAAAAAGACGAGGAATTTTCCAGCTTCAACGCTGAATGTACATTTCTCTGGATTGAGTCTCATATTATACTTGCGGAGTTATTAGAAAATATTCTGTAGAATGAAGTCATGATCTTCTTGAGGAAGACCTTTGGCGATCATGTCATCCATGTACACTTCCATGTATCAACCAATCTGTCCCTCAAATACCTTGTTCATCATTCTTTGATATGTTCCCCATGCGTTCTTTAGACTAAATGACATGACTGTGTAACAATAACCTGCTTGGTCAGTAATGAAGGCGACCTTCTCTTGGTCTAGTGGATACATTGGGATGTGGTTATAAATCGAGTAAGCATCCACGAAGGATCAGTATTGATAGCCCGACGAGTTATCCACTAGATGGTCATTGTTGGGAAGATGATATGGTTCTTCGGAGCACATCTTGTTCAAATCTGTGTAATCTACACACATCTGCCATTTCCCATAGAGCTTCTTGACCAACACCATGTTCGCCAACTAGGTGGTGTAGGTAATTTCTCAGATGAATCCATCCTCTAGAAGCTCGACTGTTTTTTGAGCAATCTTAGTTGTTCTCTCGATCCCCATTTTCCTGCGCTTTGAAGCAGCCAATTTTGTCCCAGGATTGGTCGTTAGGCGATAGCATACTACTGAGGGGTTAATTCTTGGCATGTCATCCGCAAACCAAGCAAAGAGGTCCTTATTGGTCGTCAAACACTTGACAAACTTCATTCTATGAGTTTCTGGGAGGATGCTGCCCATATACACCAGGTTGGTTCCAAGCGGCCCGAGCTGCAAAGAGGTTTTTTCCCCTTTTGGTTATGGGTGGAATTCCCCTTCGTTAGCCTGGGCATCCAATTCTTCCATGTGCACACCCCTTATCCTATTTACCACGAGTGGCCCCTTCTTGCTATCTAGTTAGGGTAGAGGCACATTTGGGAGCAACTTCGTGCACTATGATGGTCCCCCCAAATCATGCATACCTAGAGATCAGAAGTGTAATATCGTGACTTAGTGGAATTAAAATAAGTAGAGAAGTGAAGAAATGATATATTACGGAAGCAAAACCATTTTGAAAATGTGAAATAAATTTTTCCAAATATCTTTCTTATAAAAACAGGTGAAATTTCCTTGACAGATCCTTCAAAACAATGTAAAGTTTCACAACTTGTCAAGAATAAAATTTAATACAATGACTTGGGTCTCACAACCAATAACAGAGCGACACACTACCTAGTCGTAAGAATTGTCTTTCCTTTCCTTCGGGCGATGGCACAATCATTCTCAATGAAGTCACGTCCTCCCTAAAATGTTAGGAGAGTAAGTACTTCTATATATGGTATTAAACGATAGATTAAATATCAAATTCAGATAACATTTATCATATAATCAATATCACATGGATGTAATCAAATGTGGAATGTCAATATCATGAGGTATGAATATCTATTATGCATATATTGACTTAACTATTAGTCACCTACTGAGTGCATGAAAAAATGATTTCTATAGGGCCTCTAGACTAAACATTAACAATAATGGTACCGATACTAGTCGATCCTGACCAGTCCTATGTTGTTCTTAGGAAACGAACATGATGAATATTGTATCGTGCCCACCATTGGTAACTCATAGACAAAGTACCATGCATTGGTAGCGCCGGAAAGCCTCCGGTCAGCAAAGATAGCCGTCATATCATCTTGAACACGATATCTTCAAGGGGGTGTCAGAGGTCACTACAGTTATTGCAAGGAGTTTCGTCGATGCAATGGAGCTACCCTATTCCTGACAGATCAATCCCCACCTATAATGTCTCCTCAACTAAGTCACACAGACAAGGTATCCCTCTGGGTTCTCGACACAACATTAGTAGTGTCGTCTCTTCCTGTAGACTATGCTACTTATAGTAGACACAGTGATATGGATCTTATGATCCGCACATGACATGGAAACAATTCCTTTATAATGATCGAAGGGAAACTTTTCGGGGTAAGGATGAGAACTTTATAAAAATAAGATTTTGACCAAAATAATCACTTTATGTAAGTCAAGATAATTTATACTAATTTGACACTTTGGAAACAAATAACCTTAAACTTATGGTTTCTCAAATCGCTTTCTTTTGACTTAGAAAAGTAAACTTTTTTTTAAAACATCATGCTAATATGCTTTTCCAAAACAACGTTTTACAAGTTTTCTCGTAAAACCCTATATACATTTCAAAAGACTTTAAATGGCGAAAGCTCGGTCAAAACAATTTAATTTCCCTTCACTTCATCCTTTTCAAACCACAGTCTTTTCAAAATTGATCTTATCCGGGATACTCGTATGCCATGCCATGAGAATGCAAAATGACAATTTTATCATGATGCAACAGTTAATGCAACATTCTCAAAATATCAATCCAATCAGGAAATACTCATTCAACATCAAGATAATCTTCTCAATTAGTCCTATTAATTAAGATTTCATTATCAAGGTTGAACAATCATATCAAGTATATAGCAATTTCACATTACTTGGAATTAACGAAACAACCTCAATCATACTAGTCATTTCAACTCCTACGGTAAATAAATTATCACGTCAATTCAAACAAGATCACAGATTCAGCATAAAATCATATATCAAATAAACTCTATTTAATCCTAAATTAATAATTTACGAGTTAAAGGGGTCTCAATACCTAGTTACTTGCGGCCACATATATAGTATTCGACTATCTCCGCCTTAGGCCTAGCTTAGAGATGCACAACTATCTTTGGCATTATTTCTAAGCTCATACATGAAAGCACTTCTCTCCATACATGTACCTCCACCGATCCTATTAACTCCTTGATGCAGCTTGCCTGAGCGCCGAGTATCTAATTATGTGTTAAACGATTAATCCTGGTATTCTAATTTTTACTGGAGTTTACTTAGAAATTATCTTAACAAGGCTCTAGACATTAGAGTATATCTAAATATTTCATTTAGCCATGTAGAATTTTCATTGGGTACGATAAAAATCCTATAGGAATGATTTGGCTTGAGTGGCCTCGGTTGGCATTGGTTGGACCTAGAGTAACAACTTACACTTTAAAATTTATGGCGTAAGCTAGGCATTGACAAGGAAGAACAAGGACTCTGTATTTCAATACAAATTAAGCGTTAATAATAAATCTTGGTACTTCTGAAATCATTAAGTGCAAGTTAGGACTCCGAGTGAGGCACAAAACCTCTAGTAGTCAATAGGGTTCGCTTAAACAATTGATAAACATACCAAATGGACCTAGAAATATACTCACAGAACTTATAAAGTGTATAGATGATATTTTAGGTTTCACTTTGAAAATCAAATTCATTATTTAAGAGTTCTAGGGCTTTAAAGGTCTTACCCGAGTTTTTATTCACAACAGTTTTCATGTTGGAAAACTATATAGAATTGGGTCTTGAGACCCCTAAAAATTCTTGACCAGCACTTCATCTTCATCAAACAGAATACTAACACAGATTTGGGTTTATAAAAACTCAGAAATTTGCAGGCCTTAAGGTAATTTCAAATATTTGCTAACATATAGGCCAAAATAGGATAGTTTGGAGTACCAACTAGGGACTATTTTCGTATTTTCCCACAAATAGTGAGGAGTTCGAATTCTTTTCCCTAGAAAAAATGATACTAAGCTATGAATTTATGATATGAACACATGCACGGATCATATGTTAAATTTGGACTTTGAAAACTCATTTTATCAAAGAAACAAGGTTCAAAAGTTCCCTTAACTCTCAAGTACTTTGGGGCTGTTTGAATGACTTCATAGTCTTCACAAATCAAACTTCAACCATTAGAATGAGACTACCATCATGAATACAGAGTTCTAAACAAGTTAATAGCACATGCGAGAGCTTTATTTTCAGTTATAAGAAGTTACAAGAACATAACAACATCTAGTAACACCTAAGTCATGGAATTGGTTCCTAGATTTTACTAGGATGTGATCCTTCCATAATGGCTTCAATTCATGATAATTACAGAGGTATGATTCATAGATTTCAAAGTTTTCTACATGCAAGATGAAAACTTGAGGCTAGACACAAGTTTCTTGGTTGGAAAGGAATCTTAGAACTTAAAGAAGCAAACTAACATCCATGGATTCCATTAACCCATAGAGCAGAATTTTTGTAACTGAAAATGAAGGAATCAAACTAAGGAATTAACATTATTTGTGGCTAAATTCAGAATCCTCATACCTTAATTGAGTGTAAATCACTCTTGCATGGAAGAAAATGGAGGAAAGAAAGCTTTTCCCTCCCTTAGACCAAGATCCCACACCTAGAGCAAGGAGGAAGAAGGTGTGGTTGTTTGACCAATTGCTTTGTGTTATGACCACTTCACTCAGCCTAAGGCCTTTATATATGAGTGGGAGGAAGATTAAAGGTCTGGGCTTGACAATTTTAAGGCTCCAACACGAAATTAGTAAAGGTTAATAGTCGTTGGTTAATTGGAAATCAAAGTTATGGTTTTGGCTTCAGTTAAGGTGTGTTTGGTACTTTATGAGCTCTCTAGGTTGTTTGCCCTGCATTCTAAGATTACTTAGAACAATTTTAAACATTGTATATATGAGCATGGATAATATTCCATACCTCATAGATAGATGGCTTAAGCTTTAAGATATTAGACTAGATAAAACCTATGTAATTAGACCAATCTAGGTACTTCTGATTTGAGATGAGTTAAATCCCAGGATAAAAATCTTAATCTGTAAAAATAACTTCACCATTGGATTCATTAGTTCTACGAGAATAGGTTTAGGCTTAAGAATCACTCAAAAACTATCATAACAAAAAATGGCTTGAGTAAGATTTGATGAATGCAAATGTGATTGTAGTATTGGAAAAATATTAACTTATACTCTTCGAACACTTTCTAAGAGGTTTGATTATACTCAAGGTGATATAGAGACGAATATATGTACTCGTAGGCGAAGCTGGCAGTAGGATTATTGACAATTTTCAGAAAAAGTGTCTGAGTTGTTACTCAGGATCTTTAATTGGGGTAATAACTTTATAGTTCACTAAAAATTATTACTAATAACATAATCTAGGCTTACAAAATCCACAGGGTCCCTCAGACGAATTTTGACGAAATTCTGTGACGATAGATTTACCCGATAACGGGTAAAATTCTAACCGTGTGAAATTCTTTACTGAACTTCCGACGTACTTATTTTTCTATCATAATCTCATGATATAACTCTAATTTATGTTAGAAACTAAATCATAAACTTTTCCATATGAAATTCCATGATACACAACTCATTTCCTAAATCCTCTCACTACCAATCTATAACTCGAGTAAGTCGACTTCTTACTTGAGTAATCCTTTGTACTGCACAAAGGATTTCACGTAGCTCCCTATTATTTAAGAGAATAATGGACACTTATATATATATATAGACATACACATACATACAAGCAGAGAGCTGAAATTTGGGATGTGACATTACTCCCACCCTTTTTAGAAATTTTGTCCTCGAAATTTGGGCATGATTTACCTAACAAATAGATAAGGGTAAGATCCCTACATCTTACCATCTTACTCCAACATCGCTTAACTACCATGGGTCCTATCGGAAATACATTTACTAATGGTAATTCTTCTTTATTTAAGGATCCTAACTCTTCTCTCTGATATTCTAAAAAGCGTGGACTCAAATGTAAGACTCTCATAAATCATTCCATAACGACAAACTTTATTACTTTTGTCCATATGAGGCTTCATAAGGTGGTATGCCGATATTGGAGTGTTGTTTTTTTTTATCATAAATGAACTTAATCAACAAAAGAAGGTTATCCTAACCCCTTAGTTGTTCCAAAAAACTAGTGCTTAACAAGTCTTCCAGGGTTTGTGTTGTTCTCTATGTTTGTCCATTTTTTCTTAGATAATAAACTGAGTTCCTTTTCAGTTTTGACCGTAGAGCCCTATGTCAATTCTTCCAAAAGCCTAAAATAAACCTAGGGTCTAGATCGGATATAGTAGTCATAGGTACTTTGTGGATTCTCACGATCTCATAGGTATTAATCTAGTTCAACTACTCTAAGGAGTACTTGACACTAACCTTCGCTTTCTAGCATGTTTAAGCAAGTTGTCGCATATTTTGCCACATCCATCTTCACTCCTGACCACCATAACATTATTCTCAGATCTTATCACATCTTAGTGACTGTTATATGGAAACTCAACGTGCTTTTGTGAGTTTGTTCTAGAATCAATTTTCTTTACCCTCGGCTTTGAGGAATGAAGATTTCATCTTGAAATCTAATGATTGTATCCACTCCTTTCTAATTTTTCGTCTTCGCTTCGTTGTTCCACAAGTGACCTTTCAGTTTAAATTTCTTGCTTCGTCCTTTGCAATTCTTTTGTCTAATCTTAGAATTCGTTAGTGATCCTCATCATTCCTATACTATCTTGTCTTCCGAAGTATGGACAACCATTTCATATCTTTGAAAACTTTAAACTATTCTAGTTCTCCTACCATCATTGCTATCAGATGTAGCGGTTTTTCCTATTTAATGCATCTGCTACTACATTTTCCTCATTTTCAACCCCTTTTTATCAAACAAGTATCTCAACTCTCATGTTCAAAAATACTTCCAATTTCAATCCATACAAATAGCATCTTCATGTCATTAAAGCAAATCCTAGTGCCACCAATTATATCCCATGGGTGTGGTAGTTCTTTTCATAAGGTCTAAGCTGATGAGATTCATAAACTACTACTTTTTCACTTGGTAGCAACACACACTCTAAGTCTTACTTGGAAGCCTCACAATAACCACGAATTCACAATTTGGACCGAGAATAAGAATCGGGGATGAAGTCAACCTTCACTCTCCTTAATTAAACCTACTTAAAGGTTTGTCCTTTTCGACTTAACTTAGGTAGTGGCAGGGCTAACGTAGGATAATCTTCCATGAACCTTCGATCGTAGCCTTCCAATCCGAGAAAATTTAGATCTCAGTTACAACGGGGTCCTTCCCAATGTAAAACAACTTCCACCTTTGCGACCAAAATCAACACCATCTCGTGTGATTACATAACCAAGTAAGAATACTTCTTATTAGAATTCACACCTTGATAACTTGGCATACATCTACCTATCTTTCAATATGCTTAAAATTGTCCTCAATATATCTTCCTCTTTAACTCGAATTTGATGATTTCCCAATTCAGGTCAAACTAACAAATTTATTTGTTTATCTTATTTCGTCCATCAGATCTTCAATCCAGGATAGTAGACACTTATCCTTAATGGTTACATTGTTTTGTCGTCTATAATCTATACGTTACTTTATGCTCCCATCATTTTCTTCACATTCCACACTAGAGCATCCTAATGTGACTCACTTGTCCTAGTGACTTGTTCATTCATCATATCTTCCAGCTGCATTTTGAGTTCCAATAACACTACAGAGGCTATTCCACAATGAGCTATAAAATTTGGTTCGACGCAAGGTACTCAATGTATAGAGAATTCTAAATTTCTTCCAAGTGGCATCTAGGAATATCTTCCAGAAATACCTTCGAAAATTCTTCCAACACTAGTATCCTTCGAATTTCTGTCCCTTTTCCAACCTCTACCACTGATAGGAACATAAATCATAGGTCTCTTGCTTAAATTGTTGCTAATAATGCCTTCACGATCCTGTATTTTTCACCTTCCACTACCAAGCACTCACTAGATGTCCCTAGGTATCCTATAGTTTTTTTTCCGACTCTTCAGTGACACCCTATTGTTTGACACCTCATTCATTCCTAATAATATCTTATCCAATTGTGATAAACGTAGACCAATTAAGTCATCCTCTAAGATTCTTCCCTGAATCACGATCGGGCATTTCAACCGAGCATTCAGTACTCCTACTGAACCTTTCGTGGGAATTTATATGACTAAATGCCTCTATATAGCTCTTGTCCTTATAAAGAGAAAATTCTATGACTGTAATAGTACTATTGTTCGACGTTTTGTTGAACGTTTGGTCTTACATTTTCTATGTGTCGTATAGGCACGAATACTAGAGTTCGTTTGGATTCCTAGATACCCCTATACATAGTCAATCCTAGACTGACTATTTTTAGCTTAGTGATTGCTATGTAAGTTGTCTCCCAACGAGTTAATAGTATTAGGGTGGTCAATCCTCATACTATATCCTAGAGGTGACAAAATCGTCTCAATACAATCTTGCATGTCGTGTACCTAACCGACCTAACATTCTCTCTTTAGGGAAGAATGTAGAACACGACTTAATTTGGGGTAGATATATGAATAGAATCATCATTTCATTTGCATCATTCACAACTTTAGTCAGTCCCGTTTATTCAAAATTAGGAAGTAGCACTTCCCTTTGGGGTGCACTACCCATCAGAATGGCTATCAATCCTAGCCAGCATGAGTAAATAATTCTTCCCCCATGGCAAAACAAAGCAAATGAACCTGTAAAATACACTTCGAGTAAGAATAGATTTGCTATCAAAGATTTGGAGTGATATTAGGGGACTCGTAATGTAACCTATCAAGTCACAAGGTACGGTTCAACACCTAAATCCCTAATTACTCCGTACTCTAACTAACAGAGTCACACAACAAAAGTATGTATGGCCATACCCCAGGTCGGAAGGAAAGACCTGCTCTGATACCACTTATTGTAACACCCTGACTCAGCGGAATTAAAATAAGTAGACAAGTGAAGAAATGATATATTACGGAAGCAAAACCATTTTGGATATGTAAAATAATTTTTTCCAAATATCTTTCATATAAAAACAGGTGAAATTTCCTTGACAGATCCTTCAAAACAATGTAAAGTTTCACAACTTGTCAAGAATAAAATTTAATACAATGACTTAGGTGTCATAATCTACAACAGAGCGACACACTATCTAGTTGTAAGAATTATCTTACCTTTCCTTCGGATGATGGCACGATCATTCTCCATAAAGTCACGTACTCCCTAAAATGTTAGGAGAGTAAGTACTTCCACACATGGTATATAAATGACACATAAAATATCAAATTAAGATAGCATTTATCATATAATCAATATCACATGGATGTAATCAAACATGGAATGTCAATATCATGAGGTATGAATATATATTATGTCTATATTGACACAACTATTAGTCTCTTAATGAGTGCATGGAGAAATGACTTCTATAGGGCCCCTAGACTCAACATTAACAGCAATGGTATCGACACTAGTTGAGCCCGACCAGTCCTATGTTGTTCTTAGGAAGTGAACAGGACGAATACCACGTCATGCCCACCATTGGTAACTCATAGACAAAGTACCATGCACTGGTAGCGTTGGAAACCCTCCGGTCAGCAAAGATAGGTGCCATATCATCCTGAACACGATACCTTCAAGGTGGTGTCAGAGGTCACCACAGTTACTGCAAGGAGTTCTGTCGATTCAAGGGAGCTACCCTATTCCTAACAGATCAATCCCCACCTGCAATGTCCCCTCAACCATGACACACAGACAAGGTACCTCTTTGGGTTCTTGATACAACATTAGCAACATTGTCTTTAACTGTAGAGTATGCTACTAATAGTAGACATAGTGATATGGATCTTATGATTTGCACATGACATGACAATGATTCTTTTAAGATGAACGAAGGGAAACTTTTCGGGGTAAGGACGAGAACTTTATAAAAATCATATTTTGACCAAAATAATCACTTTATGTAAGTTAAGATAATTTATACTAATTTGACTATTTGAAAGAAAATGACCTTAAACTTATGGTTTCTCAAATCGCTTTCTTTTGACTTAGAAAATTAAACCTTTATTTAAAACATCATGCTAATATGCTTTTCCAAAACAATGTTTCACCAGTTTTCTCGTAAAACCCTATCTACATTTCAAAAGACTTTAAATGGTGAAAACTCGGTCAAATAGTTTCATTTCCCTTCGCTTCATTCTTCTCAAACCATGGTCTTATCAAAGTTGATTTCATCTGGCATACTCACGGCCACAGAAATAGTATTCGACTATCTCTGCCTTAGGCCTAGCTTAGAGATGCATGACTATCATTGCCATCATTTCTAAGCTCATACATGAAAGCACTTCTCTCAATACATGTACCTCTAACGATTCTATTAACTCTTTGATGCAGCTTGCCTGAGCATCGAGTACCTGTTACGTGTTAAATGATTAATCCTAGTAATCTATTTTTTACTAGAGGTTACTAAGAAATTATATTAACAACGCTCTAGACATTAGAGTTTATCTAAATATTTCATTTAGATATGTAGAATTTTGATTGGGTACGATAAAAATCCTATAAGCACGATTTGGCTCGAGTGGCCTCGGTTGGCATCGGTTAGACCTAGAGTAACGACTTACGCTTGAAAATTTAAGGCGTAAGCTAGGAGTTGACAAAGAAGAACAGGGAATCATGTATATGGATACAAACTAAGCATTAACAATGAATCCTAGTACTTCTGAAATCATTAAGTGCAAGTTAGTACACCCGGCATGGCACATAACCTCTAGTAGTCAATAATGTTCGCAGAAACAATTCAAAAACACACCAAATAAACTTAGAAATGTTATCACAGAAACTGTAAAGTGTATAAGTGATATTTTGGGTTTCACTTAGGAAATCAAATTCATTATTTAAGTGTTATGGGGCCTTAAAGGTCTTACCCGATTTTTTAGTCATAACGGTTTCTTGATCAGCACTTCATCTTCATCAAACAAAATACCAACACAGATTTGGGTTCATAAAAACTCAGAAATTGAAGGCCTTAAGGTAATTTGAAATATAGGCTAACATATAGGCCGAAATAGGATAGTTTGGACATTGAAAACTCATTTTATCAAAGAAACAAGGTTCAAGAGTTCCCTTAACTCTCAAGTACTTTGGGGCTGTTTGCTTGGCTTCATAGTCTTCACAAATCAAACTTCAACCATTAGAATGAGACTACCATCATGAATACAAAGTTCTAAACAAGTTAATAGCACATGCGAGGGCTTTATTTTCAGTTCTAAGAAGTTACAAGAACATAACATCTAACAACACCAAAGTCATGGAATTGGTTCCTTGATTTTACTAGGATGTGGTTCTTCCATAATGACTTCAATTCATGATAATTACAGAGGTATGATTCATAGATTTCAAAGTTTTCTACATGAAAGATGAAAACTTCAGGCTACACACAAGTTTCTTGGTTGGAAAGGAAGCTTAGAACTTAAAGAAGCAAACCAACATCCATGGATTCCATTACCCTTAGACTAGAATTTTTGTAACTGAAAATGAAGGAACCAAACCAAGGTATTAACATGATCTGAGGCTAAATTCAGAATCCTCTTACCTTAATTGAGTGGAAATCACTCTTGCATGCAAGAAAATGAGGAAAGAAAGCTCTTCCCTCCCTTAGACCAAGATGTCACACCTAGAGTAAGGAGGAGGAAGGAGTTGTGGTTGTTTGACCAATTGCTTTGTGTTATGGCCACTCCACTTAGTCTAAGGTCTTTATATATAAGTGGGAGGAAGATTAAATGTCTGGGCTTGATAATTTTAAGGGTCCAACACGAAATTAATCAAGGTTAATGGTCGTTGGTTAATTGAAAATCAAGGTTATGGTACTTTGGCTTCAGTTAAGGTGTGTTTGGTACCTTATGAGCTCTCTAGGTTGTTTTCCTGCATTCTAAGATTACTTAGAACAATTTTAAACATTGTATATATGAGCATGGATAATATTCCATACCTCATAGATAGATGGCTTAAGCTCTAAGAAATTAGACTAGATAAAACCTATGTAATTAGACCAATCTAAGTACTTTTGATTTGAGATGAGTTAAATCCCTGGAAAAAATCTTAATCTGTCAAAATAACTTCACCATTGGATTCATTAGTTCTACGAGAATAGGTTTAGGCTTAAGAATCACTCAAAAAACTATCATAACGAAAAATGGCTTGAGTAAGATTTGATGAATGCAAATGTGATTGTAGTATTGGAAAAATATTAACTTATACTCTTCGAACACTTTCTAAGAGGTTTGATTATACTCAAGGTGAGATAGAGACGAATACATGCACTCGTAGGCGAAGGTGGCAGTAGGATTATTGACAATTTTCAGAAAAAGTGTCTGAGTTGTTACTCAGGATCTTTAATTGGGGTAATAACTTTATAGTTCACTAAAAATTATTACTAATCATAACTTTTCCTAATGAAATTCCATGATACACAACTCATTTCCTAACTTCTCTCACCACCAATCTATAACTCGAGTAAGTAGACTTCTTACTCAAGCAATCCTTTGTAGTGCACAAAGGATTTCATTAAGCTCCCTATTATTTAAGAAAATAATGGACACTTATATATATATATAGACATATACATACATACATACAAGCACAAAGCTGAAATTTGGGACGTGACAAGAAAACATTCGCGTAGCCCCATGGAGTTATACCTTGGTCGGTGAACCGTACTAACTACCCATCATAAGGTAGTACGTCATGGTCTCTCAGCTCCATCTTCTCAAACAAATCCTGGAACATGATGTCAACCAAACTCCCTTGGTCGACGAAGGGTTTGTTGACCTTCTTGTTGTTTAACTTTGTTGTGATGACCAAGGGGTCATCATGCTCTCAGATGACACCATCATAATCACAATCGTCAAATGTGATGGGAGGAGCATTTTTGTTGATGTGTTGCAGGCAGGCATCTCTTGCAGCGACTTGCATAATCTCTCGCGCATACTATTTCTGGGCTGACTTGGAAGTGTCGCCCATGGCGAATCCCCCTTAAATGGTGTTAAGGTCAAACCGTTTCGGGGGACACCCTTGTTGAATTCTTGGGGTGGATGAGGGGTTGGCGGAAGATGTGTGGTGGTTGGGAGGCATGTGTGTGGGTGCTGGTACTTTCCGGCTGGTGGGGTTTGTTTGATTTCTGGTGGTCACCATAGTGTAGGTAAGCCACAGATGATGCCAATGTTCTTTTGTGGATGAACACTGTGGTCGGAATGGAGGTCTGGGTAAAAGATCTTATGGAATCTGTGTTAGGTATCAGTGGCCTAGGAACATCTAGAAGGGGGGTTAAGTAGGTGTAGCAATTATCAATCACCGCTTCTCGCACCAAAACCCAGTTCTGGAAACAGCCCAATTAATCGATTAACATGTTGTCTTAATCGATTAACACATACACAGAACAAAATGATCATAGAGGCAAATTGCACAATTATTTACAATCAATTGAACAAATATAAAGCATATATTTTTAAGCAATATTAATAAGCATATGGCAGTGAACAGTTATGAAAAATCAGCTATTAACTTGAATTGAAACAGCAAGAAAAGTAAAAAAGATTTAAGGAGAGAACAACGTGCAAAGATGGATTTTTATCCTGGTTCGTTTGCGGTCCACTACAAACTACATCTAGGCCTCCCCTTCTGATCTTGGAAGATTTTAGTCTTCACAATATTGAATATAAGTATGATCACACACACCAATTCAATTTACAAGAACATAAGACCCTTCTTTCTAGAAATCTAGAACACCAAACCCTTGGTTTGACTCTACCTATCACATGAGAAAACCTTTTTCGCGAAATAGCCCCAACTTCTTGTTCTCAAATCAAGACCTCCTAGTCTCGGTGAAGAATCCCAATCTCTGTGGTGGTACGACACCAAGAGATCAATCCAAAAAACACAAAAAAACATATTACAACAGCAAGGTATTATAAGCACAATAATGCTTGAAATACTACAAGTAAAAGACCTAAAGACTAATCCACTCACAATTCACTCAAGCCATCAAGAACATGTGAGTTAATCAAAAGCAGTAATCAATTATATCTCTCTAACAATCTTTACAAATAATGGATGAACATGTGAGCAAGATAAGGATGAGCATAAGAATGTGAAAAACAATATGCAAATCAAAACTCAATTAAGTATGGTAACTCTCTTCCTCACACATGCAACTCTCTTGCAAAAACAGAATGCAAAATGAAATATGCTCTCTAAAAAAATCCTATACAATGTAATGCAATGCTACAATTTTCTAGAAGTTGTCTCAATTTATACTAGGCAGTTTTTACAGTTGGATTCGTTGCAATCAATTAAACGGTTAAAACGGAAATCAGTTATAACACAAAACAGACCTGTTAATCGAGTAAGGCAACCCGTTAATCGATTAACCAGTGCAACAGAACTAAAACAGAAACCAGTTGTAATAGAAACACTAATATAATAGAAAAATAGTTGAGTTAAACGATTAAGTCACCATGCTAATCAAATAACTAGCATATTAAGATACGTGGTTCAAAAGGTAAACTTCTCATATGTTATGCTTAACTGCTATACTTGTTTTAGAAATTATATTATGCCTAATATGCATATATAATATGTATGATTAATGCATGAACATGCAATTAACTAGATGATATCTCTCATGGATATGATATGACAATTATAATGGCTTGAGAGACTTGCACCTAGGTTCACCTCACCTATACTCACTTACTACGGCACACATCCCAGACTACTTAGAATAATGACTCTATTTATATCCTAGTCTAGATATGACCAATGAACTATAGGCATGTTGATTGTTGACTCATCTTCAAGCTTTAATAGAACCTTGTCTTCATCAAAACATAGGCAAAGAATTGCTAGTGCCATCCTTAACAGTTTGCAATTTCAATCTCCCCCTTTTGATGATGACAAATACCACATCAAAATAGTTCGAAACGTTTGATCAATTAGTTTGACGATGATTTTGCATAATGGTTGTTAATGGTTGTTATTCAAAGTTTCAAAGTTAAAGTACATTTGCTCCCCCTTATGTAAGCAATTATATTACGGAAGCTATATACAACAACCTACAAAAGCTGTGACAACCTGCAACATACATTTAACACAACAAGCAACCTTTCTCCCACTTTTAACATTATCAAAAAGATACAAGTATTCAATTCTAGTCAAAAGTCAGAAGAGTTATTAGAGTTATGACAGACTGTCATTAATCAATTAATCTTGGGCGTTAATCAATCAACTAGCTGTAAGAAGCTTGAACAAATGCACATTTACACATCATTTAATCGATTAACATCAAGACTTAATCAATTAAATGGACAGCAAACAGCAACATAATAAATTTAATGGCATGAAAGGCTATGTTTACTCAAATTAAGCATGGAATGATTTAGTATTTGACATATTTGAGCAGTTAGCAGCAAACATAAGCATTCAATATTATTACGTACACCAAACATGATCAAGATCCATTAAACATGAAAGTATACTATTTGCAACATAATTACCATTCAAGCATGATAAATATAATTTGAAATCATTTAAAGTGTTGTCAAATTTCGAAGCAGTAATTCAGCAAAAGATAAGAGTTATTACAATCCATATGAAAGCAAAAGCATGAAATAAAATATAAGTTCTCAAGAGGGAACAAGGAACCACAATGTCCATAAGCTAGGAAGGATAAAACTAAAGCTCTAAGGCCTCATAACTAGGGATGAGATGGAGGATTTTCGTTGTCAGGAATCATCGAGCTACAACCACCCTTGATGAGGGTACTCAGCGTTTTGAACTCAGCACACAACCTTCTGTTTTGTGAGTCAGCAGTTGTTTGAAAAAAATTCCTCAAGGATTGGTAATGGTTATCAATATAAGCATTGTCACGCTCCTCAAAATTCTCATGATCTGTATGATATGAGTCCTTCAGAGACTGAAAGTGAAGATCCATCTTGTTGTTGAGACGTTGTTCCATAGCATCCAAGTAGGCTTGTCCAAAAGCTGGTTCTTGTGATGCATGACCAGAAGGCTCCCCTGAGTAGCAGCAAATGGCTCTTGAGTATCATCTTGATCATCCTCACTAGAGGGGTCAATATTCACAGTGTTAAAGTCCTCTTGATATTGCTATGTGTTACCGTACTTATATCTACCCATCTTATACAGACTCTCGCCAATCAAGTGATTCTTGTCAGAATAATTGACCACTATAGTATCCGAGACATCAATATGCAGATAATCAATAATTCGTGAAATGAAGATACTATACGGAAGCAACCTTGATTGTGAAGTGGAGACGTTGTACATGACCTTCAGAATCTCATCAGGCCAGTTGATCATTATGTTCTCCTTTACAGCAAACATGAACCTCAAATCATTCACTGTAGGTTGTGCATGATTTGTGTTCCTCTAAATCAGAATATAGGCAATCAGATAATGTAGGAGTCTATTCTCTACGGACAGCGGTCCAACTTTGGTTAACTCACCCTGAACATATAATTGAGGTCTACGCAAACAAGACTTATACATTTCATAAGCATCAAAAGAGTTGTTGTTTGCCCAACCACAATCACTTAAACTAGCACCAGTACATGATAAACCACCCACGTTCATAAAAATGTCTTCATTAATCTCCAACAGTTTTCCAGCAATCATTGACCAATACTTTCCATCTTTGTATCTGAAGTTAGCATAATACTCCCTAACTAGAGTAGGGTAGGTATTACCTTTTAATTCCAAGAAGGGGACAGCCCCTTGTGCTTGCAAACCATGTGGAAAGTCGAAGTTCTGTTCCACTAACCAAGTCAAATTTTCAAACCGTATGTATGTCGGTTTCCTCCCCAGAAATTTGAGCAATCGGGTTTCTTGAAGAATCAGCGAATAGTACGGGTCCCCATGGTCCTGCCTTGCTTGTTGAGATGGCACGGCTTTTGGGACACGCGGTGGACGTTGAGCGGTTGTCTTGACTTTCTTAGCACATCCACTCTCCATTGATATTGAAACTGAACCATGATGAAGGTTTAATGGAGGGATTTAGGGAAACCTAAGGTAGGATTATCAATTTGGGGAAAATAGATTTCTTGGAAATTGGAGATGGAGAAACCGGTTTATGGAGTGGAAATGGAGTGGGGTGATTCGGTTTTGGGTAGGTTAGAACTCAGGGATGATGTTGGACTTGTTCCTCTGAGATTTGAAAGAAAAGAGGATGAATGGGGTTTTGAAAAAATGCCCATAAACGCTTCTGTTTCTGGTATATTGATGTCGTTAATCGATTAACAATGTTACATAATCGATTAACCTGAGATAAAAATACCAGGTTTAAAAAATATTCACCCAGGTAATTGATTAACTGATGGCTTTAATCGATTAGATGCATCAGATACAGCATTTTGGATGTTTTTAAAAGCATGCAGGGATTTCAAAAAATTTACTAAATCAGTTTTAAGCAATCACACATATAAAGCTTTTATACATAGAATCATGGATCATACAAGGAATAGTTAGCATTCAACATGTTTTCATTTTAGGGCATACAAGGCAAATAAGTCATGCAAGGAAATTACATAAGCTCAATCAAGATATTTTTCATCAAGGATTCCTAGTTCTCTTCGAAGAACATAGAAAGTATCTCGTGAGAGGGGTTTGGTGAAAATATCTGTTAATTGCTTAGATGTTTCAACAAATTCTAATACACAATCACCTTTTTGAACATTATCACGCAAAAAATGATGTCTTATTTCAATATGCTTGGTTCTTGAATGCAAGACGGGATTCTTGGAAATGTTAATGGCACTTGTGTTATCACACTTAATGGGGATCTTTTCTAATATGAGCCCAAAGTCCTTAAGTTGTTGCTTCATCTAAAGGATTTGAGCGCAACACACGCCAGCGGCAATGTATTCCGCTTTAGTGATGGACAAAGCAACGCATGCTTGCTTTTTACTATGTCATGCCACTAAAGAACTGCCTAATAGGTGACAAGTCCCACTAGTGCTTTTTCGATCCAACTTACACCCAGCGAAGTCAGAATTAGAGTAACCTACCAAGGATAAGGAGGCATCCCTAGGATACCATAATCCCATGTTTATAGTTCCTTTTAAATATCTCATGATACGTTTTACAGCAACATAATGTGATTCTTTTGGCAAAGCTTGAAATCTAACACACATACAAACGCTAAACATAATATCGGGGCGACTAGTAGTTAAGTATAATAAGGAGCCGATAATCCCACGCTATATAGTTAAGTCAATCGCTTTTCCCTTTTCATCTTTGTCAAGAAAACATGCGGACGCCATAGGTGTGGTTGCATCTTTAAATTGCTCCATATCGAACTTCTTTAAAAATTCTTTGCGGTACTTCGATTGATGAATGAAGATGCCACTTTCCATTTATTTAATTTAAAGCCCAAGGAAGAAAGTCAGCACACCCATCATCGACGTCTCAAACTCGCCCTACATCAACTCAGAAAATTCCTTACAAAGGATGTCATTAGTAGATCCGAAGATAATATCATCAACATATATTTGAACAAGTAAAACATGACTATCTAATCTACGGATAAAGAGAGTGGTGTCGACCAAGCCTCTTTCGAACCTTTTTTCAAGTAGGAACGAAATCAATATATCGTACTAGCCTCTGGGAGCTTGTTTTAGGCCATAGAGGGCCTTCTTGAGTTTATACACATGATTTGGGTATTTGAAGTTTTCAAACCCTGGTGGTTGGTCTACATACACCTCCTCTTGAATATAGCCATTTAAAAATGCGCTCTTAACATCAATTTGGAATAGTTTAAAGTTCATGATTGATGCAAAAGACAAAAGCATCCTAATGGCCTCAAGTCTGGCTACAGGAGTGTAGGTCTCATCATAATCGATGCCCTCCTCCTGGTTGTAGCCTTTGGCCACTAAGCTAGCCTTATTACTTATTATTAAGCCAGATTCGTCTAGCTTATTACAAAAGACCCATCTGGTGTCAATCACAGAATGATCTTTTGGTTTGGGGACCAAGTCCCACACATTATTTCGCTCATACTGGTTTAGCTCTTCTTGCATAGCTTTACCCTAATGTACATCCTCGATGGCTTCATCGATGGTCTTTGGCTCTATTTGAGATATGAATGCAACAAAATTACAGAGATTACATAAAGAACTACGAGTTACCACCCATGTAGATATGTCACCTAACACCTTATTGAGTGGATGATCCTTTTTGGTTTTCCATGCAATAGGCATGTCCTGATGTTCATCTTCTACTGTTTGCTCAACATCTTCTTGTTGGATTTGGTTCATGTCATTTGATTGAACTTCTTCTAGTGTACCTAAAATGTCATCAAAAAATACATTTCTCTTCTCTTTTGGAGAAGATTCATCAAAATGAACATGAAAAGATTCTTCTACTTGCATGGTATATTTATTGAACACACGAAAAGTCTTACTATGTAACGAATACCCTAAGAATATGCCTTCATCATTCTTCGAGTCAAATTTTCCTAAAGATCTTTTTCCAATATTTAAAATAAAAGATTTGCACCTGAATGCATGAAGATGAGAAATATTATCTTTTCGACCTTTAAGAATTTCATAAGGTGTTTTCGAAAAAGTAGGTCTGAGTAGTATTCGATTAATTACATAACATGCAGTGTGAACTGCATCAGCCCAGAAATATTTTGGAGCCTTGCTCTCATTTAGCATGGTCCTCATGAGTTCCTCTATAACTCTATTTTTCCTCTCAACAACTTCATTTTGTTGAGGGGTACGGGGAGCTGAGAACTGATGCATGATGCCATGCTTATTAAAAAACTTCTTAAATTTATGATTTTCAAATTCTCCGCCATGGTCGGATCGTATGTAAATAATTTTCAAGTTAGACTGGTTTTGAATTTGTTTGACTAGACATTTAAAAGATTTATATGCATCGCTCTTTGATGCTAAAAACAAAGTCCATGTGTATCTAGAAAAATCATCAACAATTACCAAAGCGTAATAACTTCCACCAAAAGTCATAATTTGCGAGGGTCCAAACAAGTCCATATGGAAAAGCTCCAAAGGTCTAGTAGTGGATATCGCATTCTTTTTATTAAAGGAGTTCTTTACTTGTTTATATTTTTGACACATGTCATAAGAATCCAGAGTTTTAAAATCGAGTTTTGGAAGACCGATTACCAAATTATTTTTAGATAATTTTTCTAAATGCTTCACATGAATGTGAGCGACTCGTCTATGCCAAATCCAGATGTCAT
>NW_017718948.1:0-757 GCF_001865875.1 Lupinus angustifolius
TTCTTACAATTGGCACCAGAGCTATATTTGAGTAAGATACTCTCAAAATCCGATCCTTCATCAAGATGGCCTCAAGATCATTCCTAGGAGAAGGCTCCAACATTAACCGCCCTCCAAGCTTTGTTGGAGAATGCTATGACTTCTGGAAAACAAGAATGAGGATCTTTATTCAGTCTCAAGACTTAGATATATGGAACGCAAATGTAGAAGGACCATACATACCCTTCACTGTCATTAGCAGTATAAGGCAAACAAAGCCAAAATCATCATGGAACGATGAAGACAAAAAGAAGGTACAATATGATTTAAAGGCAAAGAACATTCTCACCTCCACTCTTGGTATTGATGAATTCTTTAGAGTATCAAATTGTAAATCTGCAAAAGAAGTGTGGGATACTCTAGAAACCACACACGAAGGAACAGAGGAAGTAAAAAGATCAAGACTCAACACTCTTTCTTAGGAATACGAAATGTTTCGCATGAAGCCTGAAGAGAAGATTCTTGATCTACAAAAGAGACTTACTCATCTTATCAATCACCTTCTTGCACTTGGCAAAGTTCTATCAAATAGTGACTTGAACTTAAAAAATCTTAGATCACTCACCAGAATATGGCAACCATAGGTAACTGCAATATCTGAAAAGAAAAGTTTATCCAAAATGTCTTTGGCTGCTTTGTTTGGTAAATTGCAGGAACACGAACTAGAACTTAGCCAACTTGATCAACACGAGGAGCAAGAAAAGAAGAAGAAAAATAT
>NW_017718949.1:0-414 GCF_001865875.1 Lupinus angustifolius
CAGAAAAGGATGACACAGAAGATATAAGTCTCTTCGTAAAGAAATTCAGCAAGTTCCTAAAAAGGAACAAAGGCGCAAAAACAGGACAAACAAGGAAATTCAGCAAAAGCAATGATGCCTCCACCTCAAGTCAAAATTTTATATGTTTTGAATGTGGCAAACCCGGTCACATGAAGATGGATTTTCCAAACTTGAACAAGGGTTCCTTCAAGGGAAAGAATGATGTAAAAACTGGACGAAAAGCATACATTGCTTGGGAAGACAATGATATAAATTCTGCATCCGAAACAGAAAATGAAGAGCATGCACATCTATCACTTATGGCATCTCATCATTCTGATGATGAAGAGGTAAACAACTCTAATACATTTTCTTCTTCCGAACTTCAATCTGCATTTAATGATTTACATGATG
>NW_017718950.1:0-492 GCF_001865875.1 Lupinus angustifolius
AAACCAAGTGTCCAAAAGAAAATAAACTTTCAAAAGGAAAGTTTCCATACATTTGAAAAATCTAAAACACACTTTCATCAACCCATATGTACATACTGTAAAATTTATGGGCATACACCAAACACATGCATGATTAGAAAATATGGTGTATCGCTAGGAAAATATAAATGGGTCGAGAACGGTACTAACCATCTAAGATCCAAAGAATATTGGCTACCTAATAAAACTTAATTTATTTTGTAGGAAGACATGAGAGTCGCCTGCAATTTATGGTACCTGGATAGCGGCTGCTCAAAACACATGACGAACGATAAAAGTAAATTCTCTGTCTTTACTCCAAGGGACAAAGGATATGTCACATATGTGAAAGTGTGCATGTCAAGAGGAACACTTTGGAAAGCTCTCCTTGAACGTCATGGTTTTGATGAGGACAACGTGTGCCTAAAAGTGCTTGAAGATAACCAACAATTCAACGTGCTTAAGTCTTTTATT
>NW_017718951.1:0-2830 GCF_001865875.1 Lupinus angustifolius
ACAAAGGATATGTCACATATGGTGACAACAACAAGGGAGGAATTCTTGGAGTTGGTAGAATTGGAAAGCCACCATCAACAACTATAGAAGGTGTACTAATGTTGAAGGACTTAAACGTAACCTTCTAAGCATAAGTCAATTATGCGACAAAGGATTCCATGTGGCTTTCTACCCAGATAAATGCATCATTGAAAGTAAAGATAATTCTAAACTTATCGGTAAGAGAATAAATAATATTTATATGATTGACATGAATTATGCTTTACCTATAACATGTTTAGTAGCAAATGATAATCATAATGCATGGCTTTGGCATAGACGAATAGCTCACATCCACATGTAACATTTAAATAAACTTATTAAGAAAGATTTAGTTGTCGGTTTACCCAAAATGAAGTTTGTTAAAGACAAACTATGTAGTGCTTGTCAAATGGGTAAACAAACAAAAACTTCTTTCAAACCAAAGCACGTGGTTTCTTCTAATATACCATTACAACTACTTCATATGGATTTATTTTGTCCCTCAAGGACAAAAAGTTTTGGTGGAAATTACTATGCTCTTGTTATAGTAGACGATTTTTCTAGATATACCTGGACTCTATTCCTAGTACATAAGAATGAGGCGACTCTCTTCTTAGTACGTAAGAATGAGGCATTCAAAGCCTTTAGCATTTATGCTAAAAGAGTTCAAAATGAAAAATCTCTAAAAATCGCTACTATACGAAGTGATCATGGGGAGAATTTCAAAACTCCTCTTTTGAGGAATTCTGTGATGATCTTGGGATCAACCACAATTTTTCTGCTCCTAGAACACCTCAACAAAATCGTGTTGTAGAGAGAAAGAATCCGTCCTTGGAAGAACTGGCTCGAACAATGTTAAATGAAACTAGCCTCCCAAAATACTTTTGGGCTGATGCAGTTAGCACTACTTGTTATGTTTCGAATCGAGTTCTTATAAGACCTATTCTTAAGAAAACCCCCTATGAACTCTTCAAAGGTAGAAAACCAACATTTCTCATCTACACGTTTTTTGTTGTAAATGTTTTGTTCTGAACAATCATAAGGATAATTTGGGCAAGTTTGAAAGCTGATGAAGGGATTTTCCTTGGCTATTCTCTCACGAGTAAAGCATACAGAGTCTTTAATAAAAGAACTCTAGCCATGGAAGAATCTGTTCATGTAACTTTTGATGAAAATAATCACGCTTTAAGAGATGCAATATCTTGTGATGAAGATGACTTGCCAAGATCCTCCGCCAAAGAAAACTCTATTGTTGATGTTACAACTGAACCTGAAGAATTGAGAAAAGATGATGATCTACCTTCTCAAGAAGAACACAGTCACTCAGATCTACCAAAAGAATGGAGAACTCATCGAAATCATCCTATCGACAACATCATCAGTGATATAAGTAAAGGTATAACCACTCGTAGAATGCTTGATGCTTGTCTAAACATGGCCTTCGTCTCTCAGATAGAACCCTCCAAGATTGATGATGCAATCGAGGATGAACACTGGATTCTTGCTATGCAAGAAGAATTAAACCAGTTTGAGAGAAACGAAGTTTGGGAACTTGTTCCTAGACCGAAAAATAGGCATGTAATTGGAACTCGTTGGGTCTTTAGAAATAAATCTGATGAAAATGGTGTTATCATTAGAAATAAAGCTAGAATAGTAGCCCAAGGATACCATCAAGAAGAAGGTATTGACTTTGATGAAACCTTCGCTCCAGTTGCTAGACTTGAAGCTATTAGGCTATTACTTGCATATGCTTGTTCTCTTAATTTTCAATTATACCAAATGGATGTCAAGAGCGCCTTTCTCAACGACTACATTCAAGAAAAAGTGTTTGTAGAACAAACTCCTGGTTTTGAAGACTACAAACATCCTTCTCATGTCTACAAGTTGAATAAAGCCCTCTATGGTCTAAAGCAAGCATCACGAGCGTGGTATGATCGTCTAACAATTTTCCTAATAGAAAAAGGTTTTACCAAAGGGAAGGTCGACACTACTCTATTCATAAAGAAAATAAATCATCACACTTTATTAGTTCAAATTTATGTAGATGATATTATCTACTAATGAAAATTTGTGTAGTGAATTTGGCAAAATGATGCAAGGAGAATTTGAAATGTCCATGATGGGAAAGTTGAACTACTTTCTTTGACTTCAAATCAAACAGCTTGGTAATGGCATCTTTGTGAGTCAAACCAAGTACTGCAAGGATTTACTAAAAAGATTCGATATGGATGACTGCAAGCCAATAGCTACTCCTATGAGATCTAGCACATACATCGATACCGATGAAAATGGAAAAAAGTATTGAAATTTCAAAGTATCGAGGTATGATCGGATCTCTTCTATATTTAACTGCCAGTAGACGTGATTTATGTTTAGTGTATGTCTGTGTGCATGCTATCAGTCTAAACCAAAAGAATCACATTTAGTTGATGTTAAGAGAATTGTGAAATATCTAAAAGGTACAACTGAAGTTGGACTATGGTATCCTAAACGAAGTATTTGTGAACTGGTTGGATATTCGGACTCAGATTTTGCCGGGTGTAAATCCGAAAGGAAAAGTACAAGTGGTACTTGTCACATTTTAGGCAATGCTTTAGTTTCTTGGTCTTGCAAGAAACAAGCATGTGTTGTGCTAAGCACTGCTGAGGCTGAATATATAGCAGCAGGTAGTTGTTGTGCCCAAGTGTTGTGGCTTAAGCAACAACTACGAGATTATGGCTTAGACTTAGGTTGCACTCCGCTGAAATGTGATAATACTAGTGCTATAAACCTTACAAAGAATCCTATTATGCATTCTAGAACCAAACAC
>NW_017718952.1:0-958 GCF_001865875.1 Lupinus angustifolius
GATGTATCCGTAGAATTTGTTGATACTCATAACCAACTTGTAGTCATTTTCACTAATCCCTTGGCAAAAGAACTTTTTTACAAAATTAGACTTGAATTAGGCATTCTTGATGAAGCTTACCTGTCTTAACGTGCTTGTATGATTATATGTTTGCTTCATTTATATCATCTCAAGCCTACTTGATCTTAAAGTATATTTATTTGGGTTTAAAAACTTAAATTTTTTGGTTTAAAATAATTTTTTATAGCTTAATTTTGCCTAAAAATAAGTTTTTCTGGGGTAAGTAATCGATTACACTAGAGAGTAACCGATTACAGGGTGAAACAGCATGTTTCAGTAACCGATTACCCAAAGTGAGTAATCGATTACTCAAAGCTACTGTTTGAAAATTTTAAAAATTTGTTTTTGAGTAACTGATTACTCAAAGAGGGTAATCGATTACCCTGTGCTGTTATATATAAAATTCTTCATTTTTTCAACTCATCTTCTTCACTCAACTCGTGTTCTCTTCTTCTCAAAGCTTCCCAACCTCTAAAAATCTTGTTTTTGATTCGTTTTGAGTGATCTTTGTGTCCATTTATATCACATTCTTGATTCTAAACACTTCTAACCAACCATTTTCGTGATTAGTGGCTCAAATCAAAAACCCCCAAATTCCCATAAACCAAAAACATAAAATTTCAAAATCCCAATTTCATGGCTTCCTCTTCTAAATCAAAGAAACAACGATCCAATACTACTCAATGAAGTCAAGGAACAACATCTTTGGATTGCAACCCTCTGGACTTAACAAGGCTTCTTGCTAACGATGAGCAACGCAAGATATTTGAGGAACACTTCCATGGTCGCGCCATTTTTACTCCTAAATATGGTAATGTTGATAATTTTGAGTTTGAAGATTTTCTGTTCCCTTATCTCTTACGTCAACAAAAACTTTTTCAATTTTGTTATGAAACAA
>NW_017718953.1:0-54987 GCF_001865875.1 Lupinus angustifolius
TTGGATATCTCAAACTAGAGGAACGTTTGATTCATTATTTCTTGAGCTATGTCATTATACCTTAATTTTCAATTCATTCTCAAATAAGTGACATAGAACTCCAATTGATGTATGCCATAAAGTTTAATATCAAAATCAATTGGACTCTAATGATAATGAGACAAATGTGGGCCGTTAGAGGTACTCAAAGCCCCTTGCCATATGTTATCTTTATAACCAAAATTCTTCAGCATTTCGAAGTTTCTATGACAGGTGAAACAAAAACGCCTCTGAATTACTTGGTAGAGTAATTTTGGTAATGAGAGAAGTGGAAATTACTTGGTAGAGTAATTTTGGAATATCAAAGTTACTCCATGGTTAACAATAGTTGAACTTGGTATTTTCTTTCCTCTTCCTCTTCATTCCATTTTGCTAGCAAAAAAATATGATTTGCATAGAGAATCAAAAACAAATAATGGAAACACAGTGTCATCTCATGCAAACAACATTTTCATGTTCGACGCCCACCAATCCTTTTTTCGTCTCTCAATTGTGTATTTCCTTGCAATCTGAATCCATTGGAAAACTCTGCTTTATGAGTTGCAATGATGCAATCGAATAATAGAGATGTAGTGAAATGTTTCTCGTTCAAAATGGGAGGGTAATTGGATTTGGGTTAATGATTTTATTTTTATTTGAATCAATGTTTCACATAAATAATCTAGATTTTTTATATCAATACTAATAGATAAAGTCAAAACAATTCTTAACTTAAAGGATGAAATAATTTTTATATTGCAATTTTGAAGGGTAAACATCTTAAAGTGTAATTGGACGGTTAGTCCAAGATAAAAAATTTACTCACAAGTCAGGATGGGTCAAGTCAACTTATTACTGGTAAACATTTTAACGTGTCATTGAGCGGTTAGTTCAAGATGAAATGTTTTATTCACAAGTTGTGATGGACCAAATTAACTTTTGGGTGATTTATTAATTTTTTTAAGTTTTACACTCAATCATAGGCTAACACAACTGCTTAGTGGCCCAATTTGTTTAATTTTTCACTCATAAGTCGTGATGAACCGAATATAAATTATGAGTAGTCCAATTTGTTTATTTTTCAACTCAAAAGTGATGATAACCATTTTTAAAATTTTCTACTCAGAAATCATGATATGTCTAAATGACTTCTAAATGGTCCAATGTTTTTTAATTTTCCATCTCTATGCATTTAATTCACTCCAATCATTTTACAGAAAGAATCATTTTTCCTTCAAACTTCTGACTCTCTTTTAAATTGCAACCATAAATTTTTCATCCTCACCAATTCCAACAATACAATTCAACTTCTTATTTCCTATTCATTCACAAGAATCTAATGTCCAAACACTTACAATTTGTATTCAAAGTAACATTCATTATCCTACATTCAATTCTTTCAACAAATTCATTGTATTGCATTCAATTCTTCCAACCGTGCATTCATTCGTAAATCATATTTTACATTCCTATAAATTCACACCACCTACAATACTTCCTTACATATTCACTATTTTCTTCTTCTACATCACACCTCCATATAATTTCATCTAATCTTCATATACCACATTTTCAAATTTTGCGATGGAAGAATCTCAATTACTCAGGTTATAACAAAATCAAAGATCATTATTATTTATTCGGTCAGTATATATTAATTTTTATCATACTAATAAAATTTATTTTATATTATATTGACTTCATTATTATTTACATAACCCACATTTAAATCTTATTAGATTTTGTTATATCCAAATGTTTGGAAGAGAACATTTGTTAAAGGATTTATTAAAATTTAGTAGATTTTTCATCTCTCAAGCCTTATGTCATTCAACATTGATCCATTGTTAATCGCAACTATAGTTGAAAGAGACTGATACACACACATAGGTCATCTTCCATGTAGTGAATACATTATTACTTTAGAAGATGTTTCACTCTAACTAGGGGTAATGTGGATGGTCTACACGTAATTAGTCCAACTTGTTTTCAGTGGAGTGAATTATGGATGGAACTTTTCAGAAAAGTTCCCATATAAGGTAAGAACATCAGAAAGTGTGAATTGAAATTATCTTGATTGTGTGAAAACTTTAATATAACTCAAATATGTATGAATGGAAAACGTCTTGTGCCTTATAGGAGGAAAGTTGTTTCCTCACAAATCAAACAATCAAATGCATTCATTATACCTACCTCTAATGTGTGACCTTACTTGAGTTCCCTAATCTAGATCTGGTTCAACATGTTTGGCAAACTTGTATCGAAAGATGTGTCATTAACTAAACCCAATGCAAAGGCCATGGACGAGTGTTTCCTACTTGTACAATCTTGGGTGTAGTATCACCTCCTTTTCTTTGCACTTGTGCTCAATCATTTGCATTTTTAACCATTTGCATCACATTAAAAACAATTCTAAACTTTCATAATTAACATTAGTACTACTTGACTTCATAAATAATATACTCTTTTTACAGGTGGTGTGGCGGTAGACTAAGTTTTATTTGAGTTGCCTAAATTTGTTATGTTTTTCACTCAGAAGTCATGATGGATCAATGCAACTTCTCATTGACCCGCATATTCTCATTTTTTTCATCAATTTTACCTTGTCCTTATTTTTTAATTGGAAGTGTTACCTTTTTACTGAATTTGTAATTATTTCTAATGGGTTCTTTAACTAATATTTTTATCAGGAAATAATATCAACAAAAGACGATAAATAGTCATTGTTAAATTAAATTAAAAACAAACAAATTTATTTGAGTTACTCTCCTCTCAAATGAGCTCTAGTCTCGCACCAAGGTGGTGTGCCTATTATGTTGGGGCAATTAGCGAATCAATGTCCATTTTTTCTTCATTTGATTAATCTTTACAAATATTTTCATTGAACTTGAAAGAAATATGATCTAAATACTAGGATAGATTGTTAAAGTATGCAATTACTAATTTAAGTGTACCAACATCACACCACATAAATAACTACAAAAAGCATTTTCAAGTGCATCAAATGAGTGTGCTGATCAATAATGTTATCATCCAAATGGTATTAGGGTGACAGATAATATTGGAATGACATTCTTTTTGGTTAGATTACGTATAATCTTAACTATCACAACTAAAATTCTCATGTCCAAACCAACCATGTTTGAATCATATGTAATTCAACTAAGAAGAATGTCATTTCAATATTGTCCATCGCCCCAATATCACCTTGATGATGACATTTTAGCTAGTGTGACTCATTTGCTGCAGCGTTTTTAGACTCATTTTGTAGTAATTTATTTGTAATGAATGTTGTTACACTTAAATATGTAAGTTCATACTTTAACGATCATTCCAACAATTTTGATCAACATGATTTTGATCATAGTTCTTTCAAATTGCTTGAAGACATTCTTATATATCAATCAAATCTAGAAAAAGTGGATGTGGAAGTCACCACTTGTCCTAACATAATAGGCATCCACCTCAGTGTGGGACTGAAACTCATTTGGGAGGATAGTAACCTAATGAAATGTATTTTTTGTTCAGTTTAATTTAATAATGGATATTTGTTATTATTTTGCTAGTATTATTTTGAGATTAGAGGATTGAGAAGTGAATCGAATAGAACTACTTTCAAATTCAGCAACAAAAAATAACACTTTAAATTTAAAAAATAAATGGGTTGGTGAAAATTAATGGAAGAATGAAAAATATTTGGACCACTCAGAAGTCGTGTTAGCCCATCATGACTTGTGAGTGAAAAATTTAATAAATTTGGATCACTCAAATAAAGCTTAATCTATCGTCACACAATGTGGAAAGTTAATATTATTTAGGAAGTGAACAAAAAATGTAGTAACATTTTGTAACTAAGAAAGTTAAGCATTCTACTTTAACCTGATGCAAATGGTAGTGAAGGTAAATGATTGACTATAAGTGAAATTAAAGGGAGGCAATACCAACAATTTTGAGTGGAAAACTAAATTAAATTGGGTCACTCAGAAATTGTGTTGGTCCATCACTAATTATAAGTTAAAATGAAAAATAATTGTGTTATTAAGAAGTTGTATTTTCCCATCACGAAATTTGAGTGGAAAGTTAAAGTCAACTCATGTTGGTCAACCACAACTTATGATTGGAAAACAAATAGGTCACTCAGAAGTCGTGTCGAGTCATCACAACTTCTAAATATAAAATTAAAAATAATCAAGTCACTCATAAGTCATGTTGGCTCGTCATGACTTTCGATTTGAATTTTTTAAAATAATTGGTGATAACTCAAAAGTCATTTTCGCCCTTACAATATCTTAATGGAAAATTTTGTAATGAATTTGGTTGATATTTACTTGTTTTATCTCATCATAACTTTTGAGTGGAAAATTAAAAAAAAAATTGGATCACGTAGAAGTTGTGATGGTCCATCACAACTTATGAGTGGAAAATTAAAAATTAATTGGGTCACTCAAAAGTCATGTTTATCACTCACGACCTATGACTGTAAAACTAGAAAATATTGGACACCACTCCGAGTTATGTTGGTCTAATCGACATCATGATGATCAAAATTTTAACATAGATCGTTAAAGCATGCACTTGTTGATGTTAACATTCACACCAAATAAATTACTATAAAAAACAATCCCAAGTGTAACAAGAGTGATGTTGATCATCAATGTTATCGTCGAATTTGTGTTGGGGCGATGGATAATATTGAAATAACATTCTTCTTGGTTGAATTATGTATGATCCTAGCTATCCCAACCCAAAGTCTCATGTCCAAACCTAACATCTTTGAATGATACATAATTCAACTAGGAAGAATGTCATTTCAGTGTCATTCATCACCTCAACACCTTAATTATATCATTGTTGGCCAGCATGACTTAGTTTCTACAACTTTTTAGACTGATATTTATAGTAATTTATTTACCTAAATATGAAAGTGCATGCTTTAACGATCTTTCCTACAATTTTAATCAACATGAAGTTGATCCTAGTCCTTTAAAATTACATGAAGACATTTTTATGGATCAATAAAATCAAGAAAAAAGTGGACATGAACATCGCCAACTGCCCCAACATAATAGGCACCCATTTCAGTGCGGGTTGGAACTCATTTGGGAGGACATGAACTCAATTAATTGTGTTTGTGTTTTCAATTTATTTTAATAATATATATTTTTTGTTATTGTGTTAATATTATTCTGTGATAAAAGGAGTGAGCATTGAACCCAATAGAATTACATACAAATACATCAACAAAAAATAACACTTCCAATTAAAAATAAAATAAGTGGTCCAAGGATTATTAATAGAAGAATGAAAAACATTTGGACTACTCATAAGTCATGTTAGTGCATCATAACTTCTAAGTGAAAATTTTAACAAATCTAGGCCACTCCAATAAAGCTTAATCTATGGTCGCACCACCTGTACAAAGTTTATCTTATTTAAGAAGTGAACTAAAAATGTAGTAATGTTTTAAAATTATGAAAATTAATAATTCTATTTTAACATGACACAAATGGTTATGAAAGTAAGCGATTGACCACAAGCTCAACAAAAGAGAGGCAATACCACAATTTCTGCTTGCAAAATTAAAAGAAATTGGGCCACTCAAAAATTACATTGGCTCATCGACGCTTATAACTAGAAACATAAAAAATAATTGTGTCACTTAGAAGTTGTATTTGCCCATCATGAATTCTGAGTAGAAAGTGAAATAAAAAATTGAACCACAACTCAAAAGTTTTGTCCATCACGGCTTATGACTGGAAAATTAAAAAATAGATCACTCACAAGTTGTGTTAGATAGTCACATCTTCTAAGTATAAAATTAAAAATAAATTGGTCACTCAAAATTTGTGTTGGCCTATTACTAATTCTGATTTGAAATTAAGAAAACACTGGCAGCCACTTAAAAACCATTTATGCCCATTACAATATATATGAGTGGAAAATTTTAATATAAATTTGACTAATACTTAGTTGTTTTTGTCTTATCACAACTTTTGAGTGGGAAATTTATGAAAAACAATTGGATCACTTAGAAGTCGTGATGATCCGTCACAACTTATGAGTGAAAAATTAAAGAACAATTGGACCTTACAGAAGTCGTGTTTGCCAATGGAAAACTAAGAAAATTAGGCCGTCATTCACAAGTTGTTAGGGGTGTAAGCGGTTCTAGTTTAAACCATAAAACCGATAGAACCAAACCAAATCAAACCACAAAACATGGTGCGGTTCCACAATTTGGCTTGGTTATTTTTTAATGAATCATTTATGTTCAGTTCAGTTCATGGTTTTAGAAATTTAGGAACTATTGGAACCAAACGAACCGCTTATTAAAGAAATAGATTGTAGAGAATAATATTGTATTGTTGTTTGAATTCTTTACCCAATTTTGTGGCTTAAATTATCACTTTTGTATAAGTTGTAGTGTTATATATGTTACTAAATTATTATTATATTACTAATATATATGTTACTACTTATATATGTGTGTGTGCTACTTGTCATGATAATTTGAACATATCTTCTAATTTTTATGGTATTGAGTTAGAAATTAACATATACCACAAGTTGTTATGCTTGTATTGTTATATATGTTACAAATTGTGGATTGTAATGTTAAATATGTTTCTTATCACTAGTAGTTCAATCAAAACCCAAGCACTGTTTTTCTCAAGAGCCTTTAACTTAGTGTTAATGACATCAATCCAATGTTGATGTTGAATTGCCTCAACATAACTGTCAGACTCAATATTGGAGCTGATGACTAAAGTATAGTTTCTATGGTTGGAAGATAATTTCTCATAGGACAAGACTTTGGACAAGGGATATTTGACAACATTCTTACTTATGCAGGAGGCATTTGTTCCTAAAGAACAATGGTAATCTTTTAAATAGTTCGGAGCATTCCTTTGTCTAGAGGATCTTCTTATGTCACTACTAGTATTATTGTTGTAATCAAAAGATTCATCCTATTGGTTCAGTTGGTAATCTTTAGTATCTAAATTATGATTACCTTCTATTCTAGGAACTTCATCGGGACATCTAGGTTCATGGCTTATGTTGTGATCTAGATAGTGATCCTTAATGCTAAAGGAGGATGTATGTAGAGATATATCATTGTCTTCTCTAACCAAATTCTTACTGTCATTAAAAGAAAAAACAGTTTCATAAAAACTAACGTTTCTAGACAAGAAAGTTTCTTTAATAATGTAATCAAACATTATGTACCCTTTCATACCATGTTTAAAACCAAGAAATACACACTTTCTGGCTCTAGGATCAAGCTTATTTATGTTGTTAGTTAAAGTAGATGCAAAACATAAACAACTCAAGACTTTAAGATTCAAAAGGTATGGCTCAAGTTTGTAAAGGATTTCATAAGGAGAGTTTTTGTCAAGAAAAAAGGATGGTTGTCTATTGATCAAATATATAGCATGAGCAACACCATAATTCCAAAATCATTTTGGTAATGATGATTGATACATAAGAGCTCTAGTCACTACTAGTATGTGTTGATGCTTCCTTTCAACAATTCCATTTTATTGAGGGTCTGAACACAACTTTTCTGATGAATGATCCCTTTGGAATTATAGAAATTCTCCAATCTAAATTCAGGTCCATTATCAGACCTTGTGGCTTTTATTCTACTGTCAAATTGGTTTTCATCCATGTTAACAAAATGTTGAACAAGTATAGATATGGGTGAGCATGGGCCGAATTGAGACGGGTTAAGGCTTGTCCATACCCGACCCTAAATATTGGTCGGGTCATTTTCTTGAACCTAAACCCGGCCCTAGACCCAAAACTAACCTGACCCTAAATATCGAATGGACCAACCTTTAAACCCGACCTGTCCCTAGACCTAATTAATTATAATGCACACTCATTTTAGATAAAGGCTTCTCAGTGTTATTTATTATTATGAATATGTAATTTAACAATATACATATATATATATTATTAATCATGTATATATGATGAAAAATTAGAGAATCGATGATGTTTTCAACCAAAATGTATCAATACTTTGTACATATTTGAGTAGAAATACATACAAACATGATGAGTGAGTGACCATGAGACGGGCCAGGTTGGGTCATGCTTTGTCCCTACCCGACCCTAAATATTGACCGGGTCTATGTTTTGAACCCGAACCTAGCCCTAGACCTGATCAGACCCGACCCTATTTGGGCTCGATCATGATCGAGCCGTGTTGGGTGAGCAGGTAGGGCCAGGTCGTGCTCACCCCTAAGCATAGATGTCTCAACTTTAGCTTTCATAAAGAACAACCAAGTATGCCTAGATTTATCATCCACTATAGTAAGTAAATATCTATGTCCTAGGATGGATGGGATAGAAATAGGACCTCACATGTCCATGTGAATGAGATCAAAGATATGAGCATATTTATTATTATTGTCATGGAAAGATAACTTTTTTTGCTTAGCATAATGACAAATATCACATGGTTCAGTATTGACTTTAGTATCTATGAAAGAAAACATTTTCTTCAAGATGGCAAGCTTGACATTGGAGGGATGACCAAATCTTTTATGCCACAAGTCATACCTGCCACAATTGCTAGTTTTAGTTTTCCCAACATTGTTAGCTAGACTATTGAAACTGGAATGTAAGTTCTTAGCATTAATGATGTATAACCCCATTTTTGCCTCGGCTGCACCAATCATCCTCAATGTGGACTCTTCCTGCATAACACATTTGGAGTTGGTGAAAGTTAACTTGTTGTTAAGGGCAGAGGTTAATCTGGAAACATAAATTAGATTAAAGTTGAAGTTAAGAATATAGAGAACATTGCTCAAACATAAATCATTGGAAAATAAAATGGTTTATGCAATGTTACTCATAACATCATTTCCATTAGGTAGTCTAATTTGAATAGGATCAATTTTCTTGAAGGATTAGAATTATGATAAATAAAAGCAAACATGATCAGTTGCTTCTGTATCAGGAATCCAATCCTTTGATCCAATACCATAAGCCATGAGTTGAGGGTTACCTTGACTTAGAGAATCAACATTGGTAACTTGATTCACTTGGTGATTGGCTGACTCTTTAATTATATCTAGAATGACTTTGTGTTGATCAACATTGAAGACTCATATGCTTTCCTTGGTGTCTTGATCACTTTCTTTACTGCAATTAACAATATTATTGATGTTGTTGTTCTTCTTATAGTGAGGAGGAAACCCATGTTTCTTGTAACAAGTGTCCATAGTGTGGCCAACCTTGTTAAAATAGGAGCAGATCTTGCCATTAGAACTACCTCTTCCTCTTCCTCTATTACTCATAGAACATCTTCCTATGCTATTATTTGTGAAGGTTTCAAATCCTCTTCTCTTAGACTTTGACCTAATAGGATTCTCATTAGAGGTATTAGCAAGAATCTTTACATCACCTAATTGATCACTTACATCCAGAAACTATCTTTCTTGCTAACTAAGAAGAGAAAAGGTTTTGTTTATGGATGGCAAAGGATCCATAAGCATGACCTGAGATTTAACAGTAGAGTAATTCTCATTAAGATGTCTTAAGAATCTAATGACAGTCATTTTCCCTATACGATCTAACAATCCCAACAAGATTAGAGTCACACTATATTGGACATGAAGGTATGGATTTGAAAATTTCTAATTCTTGCCATAACCCTTTCAGATGTGTGTAATAAGTATCTATGGATAGATTTCCCTGTCTTGTACTATAAATTTGTTCTTGCAAATCACAAATCCTGTAAACATCACCTTGATAATATTTCTCCTTCAAATCCTGCCAACCCTCAAGAGAGATATCCAACCAAAGAATGCTCTACAAGATTTCTTTGTCTATTGAGTGGTTGATCCATGAAAGCACCAGAGTATTACATGTGTCCTATGTTGCAATTGAAGGATATGTTGTACTAGATTTTGGAAGAGATCCATATATGAATTACAATTTGTTCTTAGTCTTTAGAGCCATCATCATCGATTTTGACCAAGAATGGTAATTGATTCTTGTTAATGGAGGAGACACCAATGCTACTCTAGGGTTTTCATTTGGACTCATGTAAAAAGGGCTCAAGAGATCATTGAGAGGATTGATTAAGGCAATAATGATTGTCATGTCTGATAAGAAAAAGGAACGAAAAAGGAAGAAGAAGATGAAGATGAAAGAATATCATAGAGAAGAATACGCAACATAGCTTCAATTGATGCTCTGATACCATCTTAGAAAATAAAACTCCATCAGTATGCCTTTGCTTATCGAATGCTAGAGATGAAGGGAAGAAGAGATTGAAGAATATGTATAAAGGGAAAACCTAAAATTTTATTGTATATTCAAATTGAATTACAAACTAAAGGAAACAACAAAGATATATAGGCTGGTTCATAACAACCTTCTAACTAACTATAACAGATTAATGTGAAGAAAGATTACACAAAAAATACAAAGAAATACTATCCCTAATGTATAAACTCGGGTTGCTTGATAATGAAGAAACAATTTACTTTTAGAAATTCCTCTAAGGCTTTGAGCTATTGATGGCTGATCATGCTTGGTCCAAGGAGTGACTTTGTTACACTTGCCAATCTGCTTGAATTTATGATTGAGCATGTCTTCTTCATGAAGCTCCAAAGGTATGCCAATGCATTGAGAAACAGGAACCAAGTTCAGCTCATGTTGATGCATCAAGGTTGTTGTCTTGGTTGAGGAATCTGCATCATGTTGAATTGACTTGGTTGAGAAGTCCAAGCTTTCAATCAAGGCTGCTACCCCATGCTGCATTGGCTTGTCAAGGAGGCTGAATTTGAGTTTACATTTGGCTTGACTAAGGCTGCAACAACTGGAACATCATGCATCACGACAACAAGATCATGCATCAACCTACAAGGAATTGGCTTGTGAGAATGTATTAGGTTTAACATATATGTTACTAAATTGTTATGTATGTTACTAATATATATTATATATATATATATTACTAATTTAATAGTTTACATAATTGTTATATATGTTACTAACAAATAATTATGAACTTCATTTTTTTACTCATCTATGTATGATTCATATTTTTTGATTATCATAACAATAGTCTTTTTCCTTTTATAGACAAATAATGTCTCTTGTAATATATTTTGAACTTTCAATTCATACAAGTTTTTTTATTTTAAAAAAGGACATGAAAACTCTAGAACCAAACCAAACCGTTCATTAGCGGTTTGGTTCCTATAATAAAATTTGTGGTTAATCGAGGTGAACCAAACTATGTATTTGTGTTCAACTCGGTCACAAAATTGCACCAAAAACTGAACCAAACTTTTACACTCCTAGTTATTTTATATGAGTATTCATGGACATGCACTATTAGTACACCTATTCCCCCACGATGAAGCGATGGTGATACACTTATTTTTGTTCTATTTCTATGGTAAGATAAGGATCAGTTAGGTCATGGATCTTCCACCACAAGTTTAACATTATGTATCAAGACCTTTTCATCCGATACTATATTGTTTGACAGAGAGATCAACACCTAGTGGAACAAACCATAAGCCAAAACTATATAAAAAAAGAACGACCAAGTGCATGAAGCTCATACTTAATGGAATATGGGGATGTTAGAGGTACATAATCTTACCCCTATAAGTGGAGCAGTTGTTTCCAGATTTGAACCTGTAACCTTATTAACATTAAGTAACAATCTTTCCATTGCGCCATAACCCAAAACTCACCCCTTTTCCATAACAATATAGGAAAGAAACAAATGGTTGGGGCCTTAACAAAAAAAAAAGACTAACATGATTACAAATAAGTAATCATCTTTGGGAAGGATTACTAGAGCACAGTGAACTTACTAGTATATCTAGCAATAACAGCTTCTAGTAATCAGTTCTAAGATGCAGTCAAGAAGAAATAGAATTGCATCATCTGAGTCTACCTTTAACTGAAAAAGCAAACAAATAGACTTACACAATCATCCATGTCAAGCAGAAGAAAAAATAAAACTTACAAAGTATCCATTAACCCTACTGTCTTTAGATGATTCTGTAAAGAAACATACAACATCTTTTTGAGCTTGTGACATTGATCTACCATGTGAACCAATTTGATTAATTCATCAAGTTGGTACTTAGTGCAGTAGACACTCAATTGATGGAACCTAACAAAAATGGTATTTTCCTTCTAATTATATATGATGGTCTATGTAGAATCTTGATATTAGCTATATGCAGTACATAAATTTAGCAGTTGCCACCCTCATATTATAAAATATTGTTTACATAGTTTACAACAATTCTAAATGGCACAAAAGAAAAATTATTGACTGAATCACAACTAGGTCATTCTCTTTATTGTCAACAGGCTTCAGAACTGTACCTGATAATTTCTACTTAGTGTGTTGTTGGAGACAACCAACATTTCATCTCTATAATCTTGTCTACGAGCCCCTTCCTCAATGCACAGTCGAACTATAAGAGATTCCAAAGAGAATTCTTTGGTCTTATGCTTGAGAAGATTTTTGAAGTCCTTCCAGCTAGGAGAAAGTTAGTCAATAATGAGAGTCACTTGAAAGTGACTGAGACTCTATTGATTTATCATCAATTTTTTGATACTTGAGGTAGCGGCTAACAACATATTTTATAGTTTCAACTTCCTCAGTGTCATACTTTTTCTCAAGTGCATACCAAATTTATTTTGCAGACTTAAATGAGCTTAGTAATCATAGAGATCATCAGACAACTCATTCGATATGAAATTCTTACATAAGTAATCATTTTAAGAATCCTTCTCCTCTTTCTCAACTTTTTCTAGCACCACTGGGATATCAGTATTCAGAATGTGAGCAATTACTCTCGTGGTGAGAAAGAAATTTATCTCATGTTATCACAGTTTGAAATTTGTCTCATCAAATGAAAATAGTTTGTTAAGATCAAAGTTGTTCGGCCCAATAATATTATTCGTGAATGTTATTACCGAAGGAAACGTCTTAAAATTGTTGTTAACACAATTTGCAACAATTCAATTTGGCACCGAAAATATATTACTAGTTGAGTAATTACTATGTCACTTTGTTTAAGACGTTTCATGGTATTGCTAAAAAATGTAAGCAGACTATCAAACACGTCGTCCCCTGGATAAAAAGTACAATTATGTGTTTCGTATTCTTACTGCACTGTAAGAACCGATCTCGAATATACCTACAATATGGCTACCTATGACAATTCTCGAAATATTCACAATATGACTTTTGGTACCAATTCTCGAATTTCCCACAATCTGGCTACCAATTTCAATTCTCAAAATTTCCATAATTTGACTACTTGTGTCAATTCTAAGTCACGATCGGGTTGCTCTCTGTAAGATATTTCATGACACTTCCCAAAAATGCATAAACAACTATCAAACACGTTATCCTCGAAATAAAATAATACAGTTCTCTATTTTGAATTCTGAGTGCACTTTAAAAATCGATCTCAAGTACACCCACAATTTGGCTATAAGTGTCATTTTTCAAAATTCTCATAGTTGTAGTACCATATACAGAAAAATGAAAAAGGAGGTGGTAGTGGTAACGTGTGTGCGTTCTGATTGTCATGACTCAGAATTGGCACAAGAAACAAAATTATGGGAATTTCCCAAAGAAATACAAATAAAATATCAAACACATCATCACTAGGATAATAAAACAGTTCAATTCTTTGTTTTGAATAATAACTGGTCTTGAATACATTTATAATCGTACCATTAATGAACCTTTATTTCAACACAAACTATATAATGGAGACCCATTTTAAGTGAGAGAACTTAGATTTTGGATAGAAATCTTGTTTTGATCAGAGTTAGTTATTATTAGGTATGACAAAAAAATCTGACCCGTGGGTACTCGTGGAAATACCTGTAATGGGTACCCACAATAATAGCTTATGGGCAGAAGCGAGTTTTGTGATACCCGCAAATTTATATATTTAGTTTTTAGTTAAATTTTTATATATATTTATTATTATTTTAAGATTATATATCATATACTTTATTATTATTTCATAATAAATTACACATTTCACTATGATAATAAACTTTTCATATAAATATCATATTATTCATGTAACAATTATTTTTACATATTGATTATTAAAAATTATAAAAATATATAATTAAAATTAAAAACCCGTTGAGCATCCGTAAATACCCGCTACTCGCAAATATTACGGGTTTTGGCATAAAAAACACTACCTGCACCCGCCCGTTGCCATCCCTAGTTATTATGTGATTTTAAAATTTAGTAGAAAAACATTACTCTTATAAAATTATATATGACATTAATTGCAGTGGCATTAAATACATTTCGATAGCGGTTTTAAGAATTTATGGAAGTGGGAAATATTTAAAACTTTGCTTACTAATTATCACCACTTCATCGTAGCCGTTCATGCTTTAGCCAACAGCAGACGGTTTAGATTCTACCCCACTATATTCTCTTATATTAGTGTCTTAATTAATATCCAAAAACACACTTTCCTCTATAGCTCCAGCATCCTTCTTCTTCTTCTTACTTGAGGAGAGCGTATGTAGCACGCACCGTTGCCGTATGTAAAAATGAGCACAATCCCGAGCAGCATAAGCATTACTCTTATCTCTCGCAAGCTCTCAGTAACTAACTTTTTCCAACCCACAGCAATCTCTCTCACTCGCTTCCATCTACGCGCTGCTCTAACCAACAACGCAACAACAAGGACAAGGTTTCCACCTTCTCGCTTTATTTATTTCTATTTCTATTTCAATTTCGGTGTTTATTATTAATAATTTGGTTCAGGAGAAGTCGAAGGCTTAAAAGCGACGCTGAGATTTGCAACGATATTCATCAATTTCTCATTGACGTTGGCCTTCCAGAGAACCACATTCCCTCCACTAAGGAGCTTTTGAACTACGGAAGGTAACCGATGAAGGAGTGAAGTTTCCAATTTTGAAGTAAATTTTTTTTATTTTAATTGTCCTCAAATGACCTATAATTGGAGCTAGGAGTGTTCATGGGATAGGTTATAGGGGTTTAAAATGGCACGAATCGGACCCCAATTTTGCTATGACTTGAAAATGATCAGGTCAGAATTGGGCTGACTAGATATGTTGACGTCAGGTATAAATTTGAATATTGTGCATAGTTAAATGATATCATTAAAGAAATAGAACCAAAACAGTTATTGTCAATGTTTCATATTTATACTCTGTCACCCTAAATAAACTCTTTTACATGGTCAATACATTATCCAGACATTTAAGACATTTAAGTGATTTATTTTTATTTAATATAGATTTTATGCAAAAAATTGTTAACTGAGGTCAAGAAGTTTGTTACATATATCTTGTAAAAAAATCCCTAACGGTTAGCTTAATTGGTAGAGTTGTGGGACATTAAAGGAGGTTATTAGAGCCATGAAGTACAGTTGTGTGATAGTTGTCAAACATTTCCTTCCTCTTCATTTCCTTCCAAATACCAACTCCCAGACAGACCTCAAGCGTGAGCCCCCGAGTTCAAATCTAAGCTGCTGAGTACTCCCCCTCATTAAAAATAATCTCTGCGTATCAAAAAATATATTATCTTAGTTGTAAAAAAGTCAGTTGTAATACAATGTGCGATCCCAAGCCTAGTTGTAACAGTCTGAAGCAGAACCTGACCCTAACACAAAAGTACATTTGGTCTAACTTCTTGAGCCGGAAGTTTACACAATTAGCTTCAGGCTTGGACTGTTTCGTAGGTCAAGCCAGGACCCCTAGTTGGAATAGGTAATGTGCATTTTTGTCTTTTATTTTGAACTTGACTCTTCTATATTAACTGCTTATGTTGATAGGAAGGACCTGGCAAACATTGTCAGACGAAGAGGACATAAACAAATTGAAGAGCTTCTCACAAGCTCATTAAATGCCAGCATCCATTACTTAAACACGGAAAACAGTTTAGACAAAAGGATGGTGCTTTCACAGGTCAAATAAGTTTACTCTTTCTGAGTGCTGTTTTGTATTACTTGTATTCATAACTGATTACCTAATATAATAAAATTTAAAGGTCAGAATGTAAAGATGGACAGTTTGGTCGATGATGTCACAACGTCAACTAAAATTCTTCTTGGGGACAATTCTAGTAGTTTGGATACTGATTCAACTCAAAGTTTGGATGAATGCACGTCTATCCCTGTAGACTCCTCGGCTAATTCATCCATGGACAATGGCTTAGGTGAGCTCAAAGATCTTGCTGAAGAGGTCAACAAAGTCCCAATCGAACTGACATTTACGGATGATTACAGTAGTTCAAGGGAAATTCATTATCCTAACTTTGATAACCAAAGTTTCATACCTATAGAAATCTCTGGTGAATCATCATTTGAGACCAACTCTTGTGGAGATTTTGAGAGTGAGGATACAATGGGTAAACTGGTCAGAGGGACAGCCTTACCTCTGACAGTTTCTTCAGTGGAAAACCATTCCAACACTTCATTCAATGATTCTGATCTCGACACCAAAGATGAAATGTTCAGTCATTTGGAATCATCAATGGAATTGTCCTTGGAGCAAAAGGTGGCAAATTTTATTCAGAATGGAGATTTGGATCCAGTTGAAGGTAAGTCTAATATGTAGTTTCAGTTTGTCCTCATGAAGGTCTAGAACTATGACTTTCACATAGTAGCTTCTGATTTTAGTTTCAGCATATCAATAAAAGGAAAAAAAAAAAGCGTAGAAAAAGAAGCTGTATTGTCTTTTTGTTACCTATCAGTCCCAAATTTTTACTATTGTGAGTGCCATAACTTTAATAATATTATATGCCACCATAAAAGTGATTTACGGCAGAATATTATGGTGTTGATTGATCCATGTAGTCAACCACACTTAGTGGGAAATGGTAGGTTGTTGTTGTTTTCTTTTTGTTGCCTTCTGACATTTCATAACTTCAATTGTTTAATGTTGAAATTATAGGTTTTAGATATGGAAGGAGAAAAAAAGGAATGCTCAAAATAATAAATTATATTGATACTATTGTGAGTGATCAGTGATGATAATGATAATGTGATACAAAAGACATAATACTAACCCCTACTTTACTAATACTAGACTCCTAATTAATTAAGGAAACAAACATAAAAGATAAAATAAAATAATCTCAATCCCAAGATTGGGGCCAATGCATGTAGGACAAAACCTGGGCCAATGCATCTGGGAAAAGACGGGTCCAATGCATCTCAGGAAAGCTGGGTCCAGTGCATCTGGGAAAAGCCGAGTCCACTACGTCTATGAAACTTTTAGGCTAGTGCATCTGGGGAACGTTGAGACCACTGCATTTGGGAGAAGTCAGGGCTAATGCATCTTAACCACACTAGATCTGAACCTCTTCATTAGCTCGATATCCAACACTCCCCCTTAAGTCAGAGTATATAGTCACATGCATCCAACCTGTCATATATGGAGGAAAGAGAATCTATGACGCCTGTGACAAAAATGGTGATTGCTGTTCCAAGAAGGGTGTTGATCAAAACTTTAACAAATTGTTCAACAACAAGAATAGAACCAAAATATCAAGAGAAAACTGACGTGCTAAAGAGGGGGGCTAGAAGGACTATAAAACAACAAATCTTGAAAGTGGGATGACAATGACTACGAATAAGTGGGGAAGAAGGTGACAACGGAAAACCAATCGGCAAAAGGATCATAAGCCTAAGCCTCCCTCAAGGCGGACACAAGGACTCTGATACCATGATGTTGAAATTATAGGGTTTATATATGAAAGGTGAAAACATAATGCTCATAATAATAAATTATACTAAGACTATTGTGAATGATGATGTAATTATAATGTGATACTGATAGAATTAAGATAAGGAAGAAACCTCCAATCACTAAGGTGTACGTGAGGCGCCAGCGAGGCATAACCGAAAATAACTAACTTCCTAAAAGAAGTTAGTTAAGAAGTCTATAATAGAAAACTAGGAAGTAGTTAAAAATACTTTTTGGGAAAGTATTGGTTGGGTAACTGATTTCTGGGAAATCAGCCATTGTAACTCCTAGAATCTATCTTCTTCTCCATTGTAGTAATTTCTACGATATTCAATAAAACAGGGATCTAGGGCTTCCTGATCCTCGAGGTATTCTTTGAATTCCTATCTTTTTCTTCTCCTTAATCTGTGCCAGTTTAACACTGGTATCAGAGCACCAATTCTGGTGCTTGAAAACCACGTATCCTCTGTGCTGCGTATGAAGACAAGAAGTATGGCAAGAAGTAACGAAAACTAGGAACAAGAACGAGAAGAGATGAGAACATGTTTGGAGTATGCGGAAGCATTAGCCAGAAAGCATGGAGAACAAATCGCAGAACTAATGTCGCAATTAGGTCACAATCGTAATAGCTCACCGCAAGAAAGAAGAGGAAGTTGGGGAGAACGAAGTGAAGAAACATTGCGCAGAGAAAAGTGGCGTAGATTGGAAATTCCAATTTTCGCCGGAGAAGACGCGTTTGGATGGACACATCCCTTAGAACGTTATTTCGTTCTTAAGGAAGTAACGAAGGAAGAAAAGATGCAAGCTACAGTCATGGCGTTAGAAGGTAAGGCTTTGAGCTGGTTCCATTGGTGGGAGAAGTGTAATCCAAGCCTACTTGGGATGGATTCAAGATAGCAGTGGTGCGTAGGTTCCAACCTTCCATGGTTCAGAATCCTTTTGAGCAGTTATTGGCTCTTAAACAGACAGGAACCGTTCAGGAGTTTGTAGAAGATTTTGAAAAATATGTAGGAGCTTTGAGGTCCATAGATTAGGAGTGTGTTAGGGGCATTTTCTTGAATGGCTTGAAGGAAGAATTACAAGCAGAAGTGAAGCTATATGAATTGCAATCTTTATCAGACATGATACAAAATGTCTTATTAATTGAGCAGAAGAATATGTTGATAACAAAAAAATTCATCCTGTTTACATTCCAAGAGGATCTGGAGGGTCCAGAAGCAACTCTTATACAAAGACTGTTACTGTGGAGTCCAAGCCCAATACGGATAGGAGGTGGGAAAATTCTACTGGTAGCAATTCGATGAGGAGTCTTGGACCAAGTCATTCTGAGGAGAGTGTGAAGAACAAGTCAGGAGAATTCAAACACTTGACTAATGCAGAAATAAGGGAGAAAAGGGAAAAAGGGTTGTGCTTTCGTTGTGATGAACCCTACAATAGGGAACACAAATGTAGAAATAAGCAACTTCGAATGATATTAGTAGAAGCAGATGAGGAGGAGGAGGGCAATGAAGAAGGGGAGGAGCAGTTGTAGACTTTTAAATCTCTGCATTTATCATTGTGTTCCGTGACAGGTTTTACAACTACTAGATCTTGGAAGGTGGAAGGATGGGTGGAAGAAAGGTCAGTGATCATCTTAATAGATTGTGGAGCTTCTCACAATTTTATTGCTGCAGAAATGGTGAAGAAGTTGCAATTAAAGGTAGTGGATACCCTTGCTTATTGGGTGGAGGTAGGTGATGGCTATAGGGTGAGATGTAAAGGGAAGTGTGAGCATCTGAAGTTCCAACTACAACAACTTAATGAGGTACAAGATTTCTATCTCTTTAATCTCAAGGGGGTGGACATGGTGTTAGGATTGGATTGGTTGGCTCAGTTAGGGGAAGTCAAAGCTGATTTTGGAAGGTTAGAGCTCACTGTGAAGAGGGGGAATGAATGGATCAAAATCTCTGGGAATCCAGCTTTGGCTCGAACAGAGCTTCCATTTGGAGCACTGATGCAAATTCTGAAGGAAGAGGGAGAAGGTTTGTTAATATAATGTGAATCTGTTCAAAGTGAAGAAATACCCCCCACTCCGTTAGGGCCTATTCTCAACTTACTGACAGAGTTTGAAGAGTTGTTTGTGGATCCTAAGGAGCTACCCCCTACTAGGAGGTGTGATTATGCAATACATTTGATAGAAGGGGCTACAATTCCAAACTTGAGGCCCTATAAATATCCTAATTATCAGAAAACAGAAATAGAGAGGTTAGTAGGAGAGATGTTGGAATCAGGAGTAATAAGGCATAGTATTAGTCCCTATTCTAGTCCAATTATATTGGTCAAGAAGAAGGATGGAGGTTGGAGGTTTTGTGTAGACTACAGGGCCTTGAACAGAATCACTATTCCTAACAAATTTCCCATCCCTATAATAGAAGAACTGCTAGATGAGATTGGAGGGGCTAATGTATTTACCAAACTAGACTTAAAGTCAGGATATCACCAGATTAGGATGAAGGGGAATGATATTGAGAAGACTACCTTTAGGACCCATGAGGGGCATTATGAATTTGTTGTGATGCCCTTTGGCTTAACAAATGCCCCCTCTACATTTCAGGCTTTGATGAATGAGGTCTTGAGGCCCTTCCTGAGACAATTTGCTTTGGTATTTTTTGATGACATCTTGATCAAGGGGGAGGCTGCCCATCAGGAACATTTGAGGCAAGTGTTGGAGGTATTGAGCTCAAATTCCTTGAAAATTAATAAAAAGAAGTGTTGCTTTGCTAGGCCTAGTTTGGAATATCTAGGGCATATCATATCTGGGTCAGGAGTGGCAGCAGATCAAGCCAAGGTTGCTACTATGAAGACTTGGCCAATTCCTAAGGACTTGAAGGGTCTAAGGGGGTTCTTAGGTCTCACAGGGTACTATAGAAAGTTTGTACAAGGGTATGGTAAGATAGCCAAGCCCTTGACTGACTTGTTGAAAAAGGATAATTTTGTTTGGGGAGAGGATGCATCCATAGCTTTCCAGGGGTTGAAAACTGCTATGATCAAGTTACCCCTCTTGGCAGTCCCTGATTTATCTAAGACTTTCGTGATTGAAACAGATGCTTCTAGTTAAGGTTTGGGGGCAGTGTTGATGCAGGAGGGAATGCCTTTGGCTTTTTGGAGCAAGGGTTTATCAATTAGAGCACAAATGAAGTCAGTCTATGAAAGAGAGCTCATGGCAGTTGTGCAAGCAATCCAAAAGTGGAAGCACTATTTAATGGGGAGGCATTTTATTCTTAGAACAGATTAGAGAAGCCTCAAATTTCTCACAGAACAGAGACTTTTCAGTGAAGAGCAGTTTAGATGGGCAGTCAAGCTTATTGGATTAGATTTTGAAATTCAATTCAAGCCTGGGAGGGAAAATACAGTTGCAGATGCCCTTTCTAGGAAGACTATGTATGCTGCTGTGTCTATCATCAACCTAGAGGATGCAGATGATTGGTTTCAAGAACTGCAACAAGAACCTAAATGGCAAAAGGTGATACAAGATCTAGTTTGTGAGCCTAATTCACATCTTGGATTCCAGTTTCAGGCAGGAAGGTTGTTGTATAAAGGTAGGTTAGTACTACCCAAGAATTCCAATAAACTTCCCTTAATCCTAGCTGAATGTCATGATAGTGTGGCTGGGGGACACTCTGGTTTCTTTAGAACATTCAAGAGGGTCTCTAGTTTCTTCTATTGGGAGGGTATGAGGAGCTATGTGAATCATTATGTGGAAACTTGTGATGTTTGCCAAAGGCAGAAATACTCCACCTTGGCCCCTAGTGGTTTGTTGCAACCTTTGCCAATTCCTACTCAAGTTTGGCAAGATATTTCCATGGATTTCATATCTGGCTTACCTAAAACTAAGGGGAAGGATACTATATTTGTGGTAGTAGATAGACTCACAAAATATGCTCATTTCCATCCCTTGGGCCACCCTTTCAATGCTAGATATGTGGCAGCTATGTTTGTAAAGGAGGTGGTTAGGTTACATGGTTTTCCAGCAACCATCATTTCTGACAGAGAAAATCTTCCTCAGTCAATTCTGGCAAGAATTGTTCAAATTAGCAGGAACTAAATTGAAGTATAGCACTGCCTACCACCCTTAGACTGATGGGCAAACTGAGGTGGTGAATAGAAGCTTAGAAACCTATCTAAGGTATTTTGCAGGACCTAAACTCAAGCAGTGGGTGGAATGGCTTACTTGGGCAGAGTTTTGGTTTAATACTACCTATAATAGGTCAGCTGGCATGACTCCATTTAAAGCTCTATATGGGAGAGATCCTCCTACCTTGATCAAAGGATGTACCTTCACTTCTAAGGTAGAGGCAGTGAATCAATTACTTCAAGATAGAGATGTGGTGTTGCAAGAGTTACAGCAGAATTTGTTGAATGCTCAAGACATAATGAGGGCTCATGCTGATAAGCATAAAAGGAAGGTCGAATTTGAGGTAGGAGAATGGGTGTTTTTGAAGCTTCAACCCTACAAATTGAAGTCATTAGCTAAGAGACCTAGCAGCAAAGTTCTATGACCCTTATCAAATTTTAGAGAAGATTGGTTCAGTGGCTTATAGATTGGAACTCCCTAATCATGCCAGGATCCATCCGGTGTTCCATGTATCATTGTTAAAAAAATCTCTGAAGCCAGTGCAACAAGCTCAACCCCTGCCACCTATGCTCTCTGAAGAGTATGAACTACAAGTGAGCCTAAGTGCCTTTTTGCAGTGCAGAGAAAGAAGTGATGGGCAACTAGAGGTTTTGGTATAGTGGGACAAACTCCCAAATTGTGACAATTCTTGGGAGCTGGTTGATCAACTCAGAGAGGCCTTTGCACACTTTCCCCTTGAGGACAAGGTGGCACTTTGGGGGGGCAACAAGGCATAACCGAAAATAACTAACTTCCTAAAAGAAGTTAGTTAAGAAGTCTATAAATAGAAAACTAGGAAGTAGTTAAAAATACTTTTTGGGAAAGTATTGGTTGGGTAACTGATTTATGGGAAATCAGCCATTGTAACTCCTCCTAGAATCTATCTTCTTCTCCATTGTAATAATTTCTACGATATTCAATAAAACAGGGATCTAGGGTTTCCTGATCCTCGAGGTATTCTTTGAATTCCTATCTTTTTCTTCTCCTTAATCTGTGCCAGTTTAACAGATACAAAAGACATAATATTAACCTCTATTTATATTAATACTAGACTCCTAATTAAATAAGGAAACAAATCATAAAATAAAAAATAAAGTAATCTCAATCCAAAAGATCTTCTACGTCACTTTCTCGACCCTAAGAGATATTCTAAGATACTATAAACAAACCTAATGTATAATCCTCTCTATATCGAAGTCATTTAATTCTCTATAATATAATTGAAGATATGTATACTTTAAAATATTCCAATATTTATTTTTCAGACCACGTCTCTGGTATTTCAAATGGGAATGATTCTCAGGAAAGGAAAGTATATACTGAACCAGAACCTGTTGTCGATATACCACTAAACACCCATCCACCTGAAGAAAATAATAACATGGAACTTAATGTTAGCTCATTGACATCCAAGGAAGTCATTTCATCTGGAATGTGGGAACAGGTTCTTGTGTAAGTATTTTGTATTATACGGTTGCCAAGCCAATCAGGATTATGCGGAGTCATTGGCATTTGCATTTGAACTGAGCCTTTTTTCTTCTTGTATTCAAATTATATATAGGGATGATCACATGCAGCATGAGGATCTAACTGTTCATAACCACAAGAATTTCAATGATGAGGTCATTTTGCATCTAAATATCCAGAAGTTCCATCTCGACTTAAAAACTTATTGTAGCCTTGATTTTTACTTTTTACTGTATCACAATTTTCAGGCTCCAAAAGTGCAGAATCAAAGTGAGATAAACCAGCTCAAGTTCATGCTGGTAGTAGTTGTTAAGGTTTTATTATGCTTTGTTCAGAATTGTTATAAATATAACTTGTGCTTATTTTTTCCTTTTCCTTCTGTAAATGGGTTTGGGTGCATAGCATCAGAAGGAGTTGGAGCTGTCTCGCCTGAAGGAACAGATTGAGAAAAAAAAGGTAGATGAGGATGAACAATTTCTGATAACACTTACTGTTCTGAGCTCTCTGTAAGATATTTATCTAACGTTTCTTTCGGCTTTGGCACCTTTGATTTGCCAAGAAAACAATTAATTTTTCCATACTCATTATAGCCTGAGGGAGAAAACTAAAACTGAAATTGAAGGTCCAGCAAAAAATTAAAAAAGTAAAAAGAAAATTAGTTGAATTGGCTCATACCCCTTCAAATCTCGGTGCCGACGTGAGGACCATGTTGGTTGGTAATTTCTATGTACCTCTGTACTCTCTCAGAGAGCCGCGAGGGTTGCCCTTACTCTAGTGAGCCCCTGAGACCCAACTCACCTAAATTTTCCTCTACCAAAAAATAGATATTTGACAAATATCGACATAGTTTTTAGTGTCAGATTTCTTAAGATGTAAACTTGTCAAAAACAGCTGAATTATTTGTCAAACTAGGTAGCTTCTGCATGTAAGAAAAATGTGTCCCAGATCTTGCTAAGTGGAAGGAAAATATTTTTTGAGCTTTTTTCTCATCCCTCTCTACAATTCAGTAGAGTTATTCCATATAACTCACAGCTGCTGCATGTTATAATTATTGCTTTCAGTTTGCTTTATCTGTATTGCAAACTAAGACGGAAGAGGAAATCAGCAAAGCCAGAAAATATGTCTCTGAGAAAGATACTGAGTTACAAATTGCTGAAGAAAGTCTTTCAGGACTCAAGGAGGTACATCATTACCTTTCTTATAGACTTAATCAAGCTATTTAGCCAGGAAATTCATATTCTAAATTATGGAAGTCTATACTTTGATTTGAATTTCAATCAAGCTATTTGTTCATAATCTTCAATAGGTGCAAGGTGACAGGAGTATGCTTTTTCGCATTAATAAGTGAAATTATAGCTTTATTTCCAAAAAGTTAAATATTTATAACTATTTATTTTGTTATTACATTTGTATACCTGCTGATGGTGCTGTACTCCCTTACATTTTACAGGTTCAGATTGAATTCTGTGGTGAAGGTGATGTTGTAGAGGTGGCCGGTAGCTTCAATGGTTGGCATCACCGAATTAAAATGGATCCCCAACAATCAATTAGTGTCGTAGAGCTTGGTGAATCAAGGTTCTAAATATTTTAGGATAGGATACACATGTTCTGTACTAAGGCTTAAAAATTTAATTGAAAATGCTCAACTAGATACTATTGACCGTTTACATAATCATTTGCCATCATTCTAGTCTCCTTGATTACATATGGTTTATTGATCAAGTAAGAAAGATACATGGTCTCTTTATTTAGATGGCTATTAGGGTTGAGGCTGAAGCTGAAAGTATCTTTAATGGTTTGTTATCAGAGTAGGCCAATGTCATCTTAGATACAGAGTGAACAAATCTTTGCATACCGTTATAAATTAACAACATAATAATATTAAACTAGTATTTGAATCACCTTATCTGTCTTGTATTGACATCACTGTTCATTGTAATGATATCCAGGAGATCCAAATTTTGGTCAACAATGCTGTGGCTTTATCCTGGTGTGTATGAGGTGGGTGCATCTTCTTCTAATGCTTATGCTACTGACCCCTGCATATGCACAACTTGATATAGTTAAGTCATTCAATTTATTCAAGGATATAGTTGCAATACTTATGGAGGACCATTCTAATACCCACTGAGTAAAATGTTTGACTTTCAGGATTATCTTATCCAGCAATAGTCAAAATATATAGTTGTAATATTAGCTATGATATTTGTTTTCTAAAAAATAATAATATCCAACTACTATATTTATTATATATATTTTTTTTATTTATCTGTTTATTAATATATCTTCCATTTGTGTGTAGTTCATGCGGTGTTTGTCCACTAAGAATTAGAAGGCACTTTCTGTTTTCAGTATGTTAATTGTTTCAAAGGCCCATCATAGACATAGGTTTTTTTTTCCAAGTCTTTTTTTTAATTGTAGCTATTGCCTAAGCACTGTGAACATCCCCAGTGTGAAACTTTGACTACTTTATAATTTGAAGTAGCCTGTCATATAGGTTTATACCGATGCAATCAAACAATTAAAAATTTAACATTTGTAAGCATGACATCTGGTACTTCTGTTTCAACTTAGCTGTTACTAAAAGCAGGGTAATGCCACACGATGTAAGCTCTCGTGTAGTAATAATACTCTGGATTGAATTTGAATATCTTTTGGACACATTGTGTACAAGATGAAATCGGTGTTGTGTTTGGCAATGTTGAATTTCTTTGTGACTACATCTATCAATTACCTGTATTAAAAAGTTCTGAGCTCTTAGGTGTTCTAATGGTAATTGAACTATTGAGGCCTTCTTTATGAACTCAAAACTAGTAGGGGCATTGGGCACAGACTCACGGCCTATGGTTCCTCTTTCTGTTTGAAATAGCCTTAGTAGGATAAGTAATTATTGGCTCTGCCCTTCTGTATGCAGTTTTCAAGTTTTCTCTTTCACTTATTTCCTCGTAGTTTTTCTATTTATTTTTTCCTTAGTGGGGCAGCAGTGGGAATGTTATTACCTATTTGTTTTTATTATTACCTTCATGGGTTGTAGAGCATAAAACTTGAAAGATTTAACGATTGTAATTCTTTGTTGCAGATAAAATTTGTTGTTGATGGCCACTGGAGAATAGATCCTCAAATGGAATCAGTACAGAGGGGTCACTTAAACAACAACATTCTAAGAGTAGATAGATAGATGAAGCAACTGGCTCAGGTCACAATTGTTGGATGTATGTAAAATGGTAAGTTGATAGTTTCCGTCATTACTGTTATTAATAGTTGATCTTAATGTTTCTTGAGATAAGTTAGAAAGTAACAGAATCGAATCGTCACTGTTCTTTATCATAGATTTAAATCTTATTAGGTCCTAGCCACACTTATAGTTAATATCTGCTTTGTGTTTTTGTTGAAATGTGCCACAATTTGCTAGATAGTACAAGCTATATCTGAATAGCAAGAACTCCCTACATACAAGTTAGATTTTATTTTTCTTGCCACATGCTTATAAAATTGTGGCACATTTCAACACTCATTGTCAGTTTTCTAAAACTCTCTTAGAATTCTTGGTAAGATGTTCTATAAGCATGGGCCTGAAAAATATAATCTACCTTTTATGTTAAGAATTCTTGTTAATTAGATATAACTTGTATCATTCAGAAAATTGTGACACATTTCAACATGTTTTGACATTGGTACTGGGACATAGACCTTGATACTTTTGTAGAGCGTTGTTGTAGGTACATAAAAGTGAAGACCGTGGTTTGCATTTGAATTTCCAAACTGCGTTTGACTGTAATATAGTCAAAGAGGGCAACAGAAGCATGCAAGAATGAGCAGAATTTTGATCCCAGTGTCTTTTAATTTCATCATCTATGTACATTAAGTTTAGGTCATGACATCATCCTAATTGTGCAAGGATTAGTTTGGAATTAGGAGAAAGAAAACCATTATCAGTAAAGGATTTGGGTAGTTAATAGAGTTAATATATAAAGTTCAAATCTCTTCGCCATTATTGTATTAATTAAGGAGGTGAAAACTGTAGCATCCTTTTTATTTATTCATCATTCAAATGTTTTTCTTCTTCTTGTGGTTTTAAAAGATACTCAAAGATCGAGTACCATAAAAAAGAGGAGAGAAGTTCAGTTTGCTGAACTGTGAAAATTTAACAACTAATTTATGTTGACAGTCTGCTCCATACAAGAGAAAAAATGTATGCATTAATGCTTTACACACTGTTATATTATTCTTTTGTGCTTAATCATCATTCACTTTTAACAAAAATTCAAATGAATGGTGAATGATGTAATGGTGGTGTATAAATCTTTACAATCACAAATAAAATTAACAGCTAAAAAGCAAAATTGTTATTCAAAAAGAAAAATATGGGAAAATTTGATTTATCTTAACTAATCATAATTGGCATTTTTCTCTCTTCAAAAGTTACATAAACTTCCTTCGAGATTTATAAGTGACTTGTACTACATTAATGAAACAAGAGTAGTATTAAAAAATTTGAAGCTGAATTTGAGGAGGTTTGTATAATTACCAAAGCTTTAAATTTTTTGATCTGTATGCCCAAATTCTACTGAGCCAAGCCCAATGCCCACGTGGAAAAGTGTTTCAAATAGGCGTGTGTCTCTCTTCACCTTTCTCATTCTCACACCATAATTTATCTTATCTCCATCATTTCCTTTTCTTTTCCTTACAAAATGGCAATGGCTACTTGTGTTGGAAGTGGTGTTGCTGTAAAAACTCCACACTATCATCCTATTTTTCCATCTTCTTCTTTCCTCAGTTCTTCACCAACATCATCTCGCTTTCAAGTTACATTGGCTTCTCAAACCACAAGAAGTATTATTGAGCGCAAGTGTTTTGTGGTGAAGGAGGATAAAGAAGAATTGAGTGACACCAATGAAACTATCTTACACTCTTTTTCTCCGTTACCATTGCTCTACGCTGCTGCTCTCTTACCCGGAGGTACTCTCCCATTATTCCTTTTTTAATTCTTACTTGATCTCGGCACAATTATAAGGTTGCTATTATCATTGATTCAAATTACAGAAAAAAAAAACATTTTCATAAGGTTGTATATATATAGTGTCCTATTTTGTCATGTTATATTTTATTTATCAAATATACCTAAGTTTTTGTCCTTTATGTTACATTGAATTTTTAATACCTACTACATTTATTACACATGAAAATATATGGCATCCTTCAACAAGTTTGCTTAAAAAAACATTTTCCTATTGTAGTTGAGATTTTCAATATTTTTTATAAACACTTTCAAAATTTGATAACTAGTACAAATGTATATTGACAGCTGGAGCTGTGACATCTGTGTTTGAACCTTTTGTTGAGATTGTTAAGTCATTCGATCTCCCTGGATGGCTTGTGCATTGGGGTCACCCTGGCAACATGGTAGGTATTATCATTTATCATCACTATGGTCAGTTTTTCTTTTTGGGTATTAAATATAAATCTTGTGAACTCAGGTGAGCACTTTCTACCAAAATTGAGGACCAATAACATATTGCGATAATAAACAAATATTGTATATTAAATAATTTAAATATGCAATATTTTTACAATAAGATATATCAAATCGTGAGAACGTAAGATCAACTTTATTTTCAAGTTCGGTTATTGCTATTTATTGAGCACTTGAGTCCAATATATTTTTATGTACCCTCTTCTTAATAAGTGTTAAATGGTTTCATATTTTTCTCACGTCAGACCTTATTTCAATTATGTGATAATATAAATTAGTGATCATTATAACCACCAAAAGAATTGAACAAATTTATGGGAAGAGGAATAATAATTGAAAACACAAATTTTGAAATGAATAAAAACAAAAGCATACTTTTCATACTGAGACAAAATTACTCCATTAATTATGGGCCCTTTGTTTCGCCTTTGCCTCACCCTCACGGGCTGGCCCTGCAAGTTTGTTACGCTAGGAAAATATTTATTGGCACATTATTAATTATGGTAAATTATTATTATTTTGTCAATCAATAATCATCGTAGATACTTGGTTGTACCATTCATGTCTATGCAAATTTTGTGTTATTATCCTCATATTAATGAGGGTTAATTAAGCCAAAATGCAGGTGTGGTCAATGTTTTTTCACTTAAATATTTGAATGAAGTTCATAATTTCAAGTTGGTGAAGTAAGGTGAACTTAGCCACTATTTGACACATCATTAATTAATAGTTAACTGATAATTAATGGTTAGGCAGGTTAGCTACTATAATAATGTGTCAATGATTTAAATGGACCTTGTCTATGTAAGAATTATCCATTGTAGGAGGCCTTGTTTTTGTTGTCAAATGAATTTGTCTTAACTTGCAGGCTGTTGTGCTGTTTGCTATGGGTGGCTATGGTACCTATCTTGGTTTTCGGATACGCTATTCGGATGATGTGGTATATTGATATCCCTTCCTAACTTTACAACTTCTGATTAGAGTATCATTTCATATATTTTTGGTATAACCAAGGTCCAAGGGATCCCCTTACCCTATGAGTAAAAACTAATTCCTTTCGGGTATGACTATCCCTCCCAACCTCAAACATTTTACATTTATATTTATTTGGAGATCTAGTGGGGGCCGATACTATTAGACTAACATCTTGTTGTTTGTCATCATTTCGTATAGTATAACACAACTAGCTTCATATTTTTAGCTGATTCTTGAATATTGCAGGAGGAAAAGGCTAAGGCCAAGGACTTGCACCCTAAACTTTTAGCTGGTATGTTTTTCTTCTTTGCTCTTGGAGCTACTGGTGGAGTAACATCGCTACTCACATCGGATAAACCCATTTTTGAGAGGTAATCAACAAGTAACTATAACTCTCCTCAGGTTTTAATAGTTAGTTTTTAATTTGTTAAATTCTAGCATAGTCACATTCCTGTTATAAGGTTTCTTTATTCATTTTCGAATGGAAAAATAAAAATCTTATACACTAACCAGTTGGTGTTCAACTGTGCCAAATGTTATTTCATGTCCCTGTTTTGTTCTTTTGTTTGCAGTCCTCATGCTGTTACAGGCGTCATTGGCCTTGGTTTGTTGACAATACAGACTATATTGCCCTCATTGTTTGAGGTAATGGTTATTTCCATTATGTTTGTATTGATTTTGAGTCATTGGTAAATAAATGAAAAAGTAGGAATTTTAGGATCCGTTTGCGAGTTTAGTTTTGAGGGAAATGAAGGGAAAGGAAAAACCAATAAAATATATTTGTGAAAGAGCTTTGAAGTCTTCTATTTTTCTTCCTTTCCCTCCGAAACTCAACTCGCAAATGAATCCTTAGAGTGTATGTATGCAACTAACTACTCGGTCACAATCTTATTGTTAAAAACATCATCAATACCATAATGAATTAAGGGAAAAAAGTGAACCAAATTAGCCCAGATGACAACACTTATCAGCTACAAATGGAGCCAAAAATTTTACATTCTCAACTTCTTTGTTCTAGGTTTCCCCCTCTTGTCACATAAACTTCTTACCATTTATCAATCCCTTACTTTTATCACTTGAATGAAATGCAGGGAAATCCTGGACTAAGGAATGTTCATGGTATCTTGGGTAGTGGTATCATGACGCTTTTTCTTGTTCATGCTGCCCTTGGACTTCAGTTAGGCCTCAGTTACTGATGACAACTTCCATTGAACAAGCCTAGTGTTGGTGAGGTTATTTATTTTTAGTTATGGTGTACACTCTTTCCTGTGCAGGTTCTTAACTCCAATTGAGAACCTTCATCACCAGGATATTATGTTTTCTTTAAAATATTCAAATTGGTTGCTATGCTGATCTCTATTTTAGGAGGGGGGAAAAGGTACAATCATACTAGCTATTTTATGAGATTTTAGCACAAGAGATATCAAATTATAGAATTAATTGTTGTCTGAGATTCCAAATGCAGTTTTTGAATTTTCAGGGCAAAACTTGTTACTAATGGGTTTTATAAAGTTAGCTAAACACTAGAAACCAATTAATATAGGTTTCTATAAAGTTAGCCAAACATCACAATTGTCTGAAAGTCTTTATTAGTTACATTACCCGTTCTTGCACTTAAACTTCATGCTGGTGACTATAATTAGCTTTAAAGTATCCCTGGTCTGGGCTCAAAGAAACCATAATTTCAATTGAGGAATTAAAAACAGAACAATTTCTTATAATAACAAAATATAACATTGAAAAATAAAATAGTGACGATATTTATTATTAAAGTTGGCTGTCAATTTTTGGTTTTGAAATACAAAATATAAGCTGAAATACAATTATTTTGTTTTACTTATTTTCAAAATGAATTAACCTTAATTTTTTAACTCAAAACAAAAGAACAGGTTTTAGGATGAGAATTTTGGTTGTAGATATATGTCACATTACGGCCACAATCACCACTTATATGATCTCCCTAAAGACCACTACTCCAATTTGGAACACCATCACATTCACTATCCAATAGAGGGTGCTAACTGACAAAGATGGAGGGTGTCATGTAAAGCAATGGTGAAAGAGGATACCAATGATTATAGAGGGTTTAAGCAATGGACAAAGATGGATGGTTATATTGGAGAATAAAAGATTGTTATCCCAAACTATATCTTAAATTATGTTTCGTCCCAACAATAACATGACAATTAAAAAGTTAAATATTCATTATTTTATTGTCATTGATGCTGGGCAAAATTTGCTATGTTATTAAGAATGGAAGGGGCTGATATTTTTACCATAGTGGACATTTTCAATACTTGCCACTTGGAATTTAAAGGAAAATTGTAAAACACATTTATCATTCACAAAAAAAAAAAAAAAAACAACATTGAGGCACATCATCTTCTCTTTTTTGTAATGGATGCATTTAAAGCTTCTGCTTTAATTTTCTTATTGAAATTTGAAGGTTCAACACGTTTAACCAACATTATAATGCAATGTCACGTTTTCACTTCCCCACCCTTATTATTATTACTTCCAATTCCAATAACTCACGACCATTCATTTCATCTCTTTTCTTTCCAACATTATTTCTTCCAACTACTACACTCTTTTCGTTTCTCCTTCTTCTTCTCTCTATAGCCTATTCATTTCTTCTTCTTCTCTATACTTTATACATCTTAAACCCTCTGCTTAAGGTAAGTGGCAACACGAATGTTGATTATTTTATTTCACCTTTGTACTTTCATACTGAGATTTTTTATTCAAATGTTTTATCTTTGGAACATGAAGGTTGTGTTTCAAAATGTTTTACTTTTCATGAATGTTAACTGATTTTTTTTTGAACATGCGTTTTCTAGATCTGATCTACTTTGACATTTTTGTTCTTAAAAATATGATCTTCAATATTTGTTTCTTGCTTTTTGTGGTTGTTCGTCATGTTTATTTTGTTGTAGATGTCAAAGTTTTACCTTTGAAACACGGTATGCTTTTTCAGAATAAGTCTACTTTCACGTTTTTGTCTTAAAAATGTGATGTTTAAAGTAAGAAAATTTTACCTTTCAACACAATTTTAGAGGTTTATCCTTTCTGGTTTTTTACGAATCGTCACTTACTTTTCCCAGATTCGATCTACCTTCACATTTTAATGTCTGAAAAATTTGATATTGAATACATATTTGCCTTAATGTCTCAAAGTGATGTCTCTTTCATATTTTTTGCCTTAAAAATTTCAACTTTTTTTTTTTGGTTCCCAAATATAATTTTTAAATGTTTTTATGTGTTTTGTTGAAGTTGAGATCTTCAATATATATTTGTTACATGCATTGGTCTTTTCTACATTGTTGTTATTTTAGGAAATAACTTGATATTTTTTAATGCAGTTTGATGTTCTACGTTTATTTTTTAAATTAATTCTATTGAGTTACACATGATTTAGATGATTGAGATATACTATAATGTGTGGTTCATTCTTTATAATTCTGTTCTAAGCTACTGTGTCATTTTTCTGTCTTAAAAATGTTTTTTAATACTTTTTTGTGGTTTTTCAATATACATATAGGTTGTATTTGTTACTTCTTTGACTTTTTTTCTCTCTTAAAATTGTGATCTTTAGGATTTCATTTTGTTACTTCAATATTTAAACTTTCCTCCTATTACATTTATTGGTCTTCTGAAGGTTGTGTAATGGTTTTTTGTGGTTGATCCTCATATTTATTTTCTTCGTTTTCAATCAGTGATAATACTTTCACATTTTTTGGCCTTAAAAATGTGAACTTTAATTTTTTTTATGTTCTTGAATATACATTTGTTTAATAACAAATATTTTGTAACACACATTTAAAGCACAATTTCATTTTATTTTTGAAACTTAACACGTTTCACAATTTCATTATACAAAAGTGATGTACTTTCAAAGTTGTTATTAATAGTATTGACCTCTTATGATATTCTTGATGCAAATTTCTAATGACCTACTTATTTTTTAATACTCTATGACAGTGTCTCTGATATTATAAAATGCATTAGTAATGACTTATTATCAATTGTCACTCTTAATGTAGTTAATTGATGAAGTTGACTCTATGCATGTCCATTGTCGGTTGGTGATCATTATTTGAAGATTAATATTATGATGTTTAGTCCAAGTTATTATAATATTTTCTAGTAAATTTTAATTGTGGTTCTTTTATTTCAAGAACCTTAATAACAATTTATTACTGCCATACTCTATTTTAACAACTATATTATCTAAAGTATTAGTTGATTGTCTGAAGTCTATATTTCATAGACTTGTCATTCCTGAATTTAGTCCATACCATAATTGAGTACCGTATTCAATTATCGCTTCTTCAATTTCCATATTGTAAATAGTTGAGTCTTATGTGCTAATTTTTTGTTTGCCAATTTTGTGTTTAAACAACTACATTTTGTTTAGCAATTTTTCTTGAATTTCCAGATTATAAACAGTTGAGTCTTATGCAGAGAGTAATATCTTCGATAACAAATAAGGTATGGATATTATGTGGTAGCCTACCTATTAGCTCACCTCTGCAAAAAAAAAAAGACCTTAACATTTTTTATCTTACTAGATTATCGTTCTTTCATGAATTCACATTCATGTTTTTAATATGTTTTACTTAAATGTTGTTGTTAATTTTTGTATGGCTTAATGTTTTTATTTGTGGTGGCTTAATGTTTCCCTAAGTTAGTATTTGCTGTATTAATGTTAATATCACGACCATTCGAGCTGGTAAGGAATTTGAATGACTCAAAACACTTGTGGAAGATAGATGTTAGAATTACAAAAATTTGGTATGTTCAACTTTCACCTAAACCTGGACATCTAGAGATGATATTAATGGACTTCAAGGTAATATTACATAAAAAACACATGTTTATTACAATTTCAATTACTAACCATCAGTGTTTTTAAGGGGAGAAGATCCAGGTTTATGTTAAAAAGGATGAATTCAATCAATGAAAAGATCATTTGATTGAAAACAACACATATGTCATGCATAATTTCAATGTGTTCCACAATGATCTTCAATTTAAGGCATATAATCATGCTTATAGATTGCAATTTAATGCTAGTACAACTCTAAGAGAGAAAGAGTTTGCTGATATTCCTCAATTTCAATATGATTTCTAAAAAGTTTTCTGAAATACTTGCTGGAGACTTTAATGCCGATTTGTTAGTAGGTAATTTTTTTATAGTTGATATATTTTGAAATTATTCAAATTTTTAGCTTATTTATATTGTATTAATACTTAATGTTTTTAATTTCTAGACATTATCGGTGTTGTTGATAAAATGGTTTTCTCTCAGACACACGCTTCTTTGAAGAAGGTGATTTCCAATCTCAGAGATTCTAGGTATATGTAACTTAATTTTTTTCTCTACTATGACTAATTAACCTATTTTATCTCACAAGTTTTTGACTATTTGTTGTAATCAGTGGTGATGTTATCACATATACTCTCTGGGAATCTCATGCCATAAAGTTTTTTAACTATTACAACAACTTCACAATTGGCGAGTCCATGATTATTTTGTTGACACATGCCAGAGTTAAGGAAGGAGACAATATTTTTTATCCTTCTAGAATTACACCTATCCTCATTATTGAATTATGCTTTTGACTTTAAAGTTTCTTGTTTGGTTGGTAAGTATCCACTGACCGTGAGCAATTTCATGGTGTAGATCAAAAATATTGATTGATGATGAAATTCCTGATTATCAGCAATACAAGGATAGGTACATTCTATACAAGTATCACATTCTGATTATTTCTTTTCTGTAAGGTTATTATATTTTTTTTCTTGATCACATTCATATTCTGTTTTTCGTAACCTTTTTGTAGTTTTGCAAATGTAATTCTGTCATGTGACTTGTTGAGCTAAGGTAACAGCTAGCTATCTCAATATTCTAATTTATCTGATGATGATCGATTCATGTACAAGGCTGTGGTGAAGACTCTTTCTGAAATTGCTGCCTTGACATCAATTGAGGTATATTTATGTTGTGTTTACATTTTTCGTATTAGTTATGTCCTTACTCGACTTTGTTAATTTCTAGGAAATAACTTGTGTTAATTGGAATAACTACAATGTTTATTATGGGGAAAGAATGATGTTATTATAATGGTTGTTCAAAGTGAACTAAGAAGGCTGATATTAAGGACGCGCCATTCACGTGCAAGTGTGGAACATATAACTTGAGTTGTACCCTGAGGTAATGCGATTTCAACAAGTTATATAGTTTACTTTTAAAAATTTAGACTTTTTAATTTCCTTGCTTATTTTTAATATGGAGTTTTTGTTAAGGTAAAAATTGGAATATCATTGGAATATCTGCTTTCGAACTTAGAAATCAGATGATTGCAGTACGTATTTTTCCAGTTATATATTGTATAGATTGATATCACATAAGTACATAACTTTTTCTATTAAAACACTTTATAAATTTTGTTGTTTTTATATGTAGGAAGGTGAGGATGATCCAAAGGCATTCCCTCTAATATTTGACATGTTGCTTGGAAGGACAATGGGATTTAGAGTTAAAGTCCAACCATCTTACCACCAATCTTCTGTGATAAGGCTATCTGAAAGTCCGGTGTTGATCAAGTCCATTGCTGATCAGTTTGGAACATTGGAGATACATACTATGAATTAATGATATTTCTGTTTTACCCAGTTTTAATTTTTTTTATTTCTAATACAATCAAAGTTAATTTTTACCTACTTTTAACAAGGGTTCGACCTCCGAAGAACTTAATGGAAAGTGTCATCTCAATAACATGTCTCAATATGAATCTGTGAGGGACATCCATAATTGAGTACAATGCTTAAGATGCAAAGGTAAATCCTATTATAAATGTGATTTATTGACATGTTTTTCAACTTGTATGGTTAGTCTGTATCTATCACTGCTGATCATGATCCAGACAACCTTCAATTACTAATTCTAGCCAAGAGAATGTTGGTTGACTTCGATTTGGACCTGCCACAAAGCCCCATCTTTAAATCTACTCATTTGTCATCTTCGAAGGTGACAAAATATATCAAGACTGAGTGACTAATAGAAGCATGATAAATTATTGATAACCTTTTGAGAACTATATTTTGATACATCATAGTTTGATGTATATTTTGTGTCCTCATCCTTTACTACCCACAGACTGACATTGACTAAGTTTGAAACACTACTCTCCCATATAAAAAATTGTAAATATAGTTTTCTATTAGTTGTGAAGAAGATCTGGCTCCAGACCTTGGCAATATTTTGACGAAGGCACCAACATCACATAAAAGAAGAAAAGGAAGAATACTTATGAAGACAATGAAGACGAAGCTTCAAGAAATTAGAATCTAAGTCTTTAGGTATTTCTATCCTTATACTCTAATCTATACACTTAGTAGTAATGCTCAAAAATATTTTAAAAGAAAATTGATAAACACAAGTATAAATAAAAACAATTTTTAAGATACTATATAATAATTACTAGATCTAAGTAACATGTTATTGTGACTAAGTAACAAGTTACCAGAACTAAGTAACATGTTACATGAGTGAGAAACGCGTTATCCAACAAAAAATGATCAGGTGATCAGGGTAATCAATTACACCATATGGCTAACTGATTACACAACACGGTAAAAAATTACCCAGTTGGACAGAACAGTTGGGTAATCAATTACACCTTTGAGTAATCGATTACTGCCTGTGAAAATTAATTTCTCAGTTGGACAGACTTGTTGGGTAATCGATTAAGTAATATATTACTGAGAGCTTTTACACCAGTTTTCATATTCAAACCATACAACTTTCAACCCAAATGAAATCATTTTATTCCAAACGAATCTTACCATTTCATAGAGGTATTCTAGTTGATTGGAAAGTCTATATAAAGACTTTGAAACTCATTTCAAATACACACATATACTTAACATAACTCATATTGAAATCACTTATTCAAACTACAATTTTGTGAAATACTTGTTCTACACTTGGTGCAACTTGTTCATAACTTTAAGAACTTGATTTTCATAGTTGCCTTAAGTGTTTTTATATGGTATTCATACCTTCTGAGCATTAGTACTAAAGTATACATTGAGTTATTGGATTGAAATAGTTTATAACTTCAAATTCTTGTAAAGACAATCCATTGCCATTGTTAAACATTTTCTTGATTCAAAGTATTGAATTACTGTCTTTCACAAGGGTGTGATAAGAAAGGGGATAAGTCAATTGGAAAGGGTGTTTTCCAAAAGTGTTATAGGTGTTAGAGAGTGAGTAAGGTACAAGGGAATCTCGGGGTGAGAAATTTTAATGACTACTCTTAATATCTAGTGAAGAAATCTCTTGTGCTGCAAGAGTACTAGATGTAGCCTTCGGTGGACAAGAAGGTGAACCCGTATAAAAACATATGTGTACTCTCTTCTCCTTTATCTCTTTACATTTACTTGATTATTTCTGCATATTATTTTCCGCTGCTATTAACTCTTGAATTATGCAGAAAAATCAGTCATAGTTTTAAACAACTAATTCACTCCCCCTCTTAGTTGCCATCTCAGTCTTATAATTGGCACCAGATCTTTTTTTTTTTAGTAATTTATTCTCAAAACTGATCCTATTTCGAAGATGGCCACAAGATAATTTCTAGGAGAAGGTTCCAACATCAATCGCCCTCGAAGCTTTGTTGGGGAATGCTATGACTTCTGGAAGATCAGAATGAGAATTTTCATAGAGTCTCAAGATCTAGACATTTGAAATGCAATTGAGGAAGGACCCTATGAGCCTATCACAATTATCAAAAGTGTGAGGGAAGTGAAGCCGAAATCCTCATGGAATGAAGAAGACTAGAAGAAAGTGCAATATAATCTAAAAGCAAAAACTATTCTCACTATTGCACTCGGTATTGATAAATTTTTTAGAGTATTAAACTACAAAGCTGCTAAAGAAATGTGGGATACTCTAGAGACCACACATGAAGGAACCGAGGAGGTAAAAAGGTTGATACTAAATACTCTTTCCCAGGAATACGAAATGTTTCGTATGAAGCATAGAGAGAAAATACTTGATTTACAAAAGAGATTTACTCACCTTACAAATCATCTCATTGCACTTGGAAATTTTTTATCAAATAGTGACTTGAACTTAAAATTTCTAAGATCACTTACAAGAACATGGCAACCAAAAGTTACAGTCATTTCTGAAAAGAAAAGTTTATCCAAAATGTTTCAGGCTGCTTTGTTTGGAAAATTGCAGGAACATGAATTGGAACTCAGCCAACTTGAACAACATGAAGAGCAAGAAAAGAAGAAGAATAATTTCTCTCTCAAGGCAAAAGTGGATAGATATAATTCATTAGGAGATGAACCTGAAAAGAAAGAGATGGAAGATATGAGTTTGTTCGTAAAGAAGTTCAACAAGTTTCTTCAAATGAAAAAAGGCACTAAAACTGGACCAATGAAGAAATTTACCAAGAATAATGATGCTTCCACTTCAAACCAAAACTTCACATGTTTTGAATGTGGCAAGCCTGGTCATATAAAAATGGATTGTCCAAATATGAAGAGGAATGCCTTCAAGGGTAAGAATGAAATGAAGACTGGACGAAGAGCTTACATAGCTTGGGAAGATAATGATACCAGTTTCGCCACTGAACCAGAAAATGAAGAACAATCACATCTCTCTCATGGAATCTCATCACTCTAATGATGAAGAGGTAAATGAATCTAACCTATTTTCTTCTTTTGAATTGCAACATGCATTTAATGATTTACATGATGAATACGTCAAACTCACCAAACTATTTTTAAAACATAAAAACTGAGTTAGAAACATTCAGAAATAAGCCATAATTGTCTTCATGTCAAAACTGCATTACTCTTGGAAAGAAAATTTCAATGTTAAGTCTTGAACTAAATAAGGTAAACAAGAGTAACAAAGACCTGGACAAGATTATCAATGTTCAGAGACATTCTAAAGACCGAAAAGGTCTTGGCTATTCTAACAGCCAAGTTTCTAAGAAACAAAATATGTCAACAAAGATAAAATTTCAAAAACAAAGTATCCATGTATCTAATGTTAATAACAACAAATCTAGGATACATAAGCATCATCCCTTATGCACTTACTGTAAGAACCATGGGCATATATCAAACACTTGCATGATTAGAAAACATGCTGTACCCTTAGGTCATTATAGATGAGTTGAGAAAGGTGCTAACCATGTAAGACCCACAGAAATTTGGGTACCTAATATTACTTAACCTGTTTTGTAGAAAATTTGAGAGTTGCTTGCAATTTATTGTACTTGGACAGCGGTTGCTCAAAGCACATGATGGGCGAAAAAGATAAGTTTTATGTCCTTACTCCAAGGAACAAAGGCTATGTCACATATGGTGATAAAAACAAAGGAAAAATACTTGGAGTTTGTAGAATATGTAAGCCACATTCAACGACTGTAGAAGGAGTAATATATGTCAAAGGACTCAAGCACAATTTGTTGAGCATAAGTCAACTATGTGACAAAGAATTTCATATGGCATTCAACCTGGATAAATGTAGCATCGAAAGTAAGGATTCTAATAACTCTAAACTAATTGGTAAGAGAATAAATAATATTTATATGATTGCCATATATTCCTCTTTACCAATAAAATGTTTAGTTGCTAATAATAATAATGATACATGGCTTTGGCATAGGAGAATTGCTCATATTCATATGGACCATTTGAATAAACTGATTAAGAAAGATTTAGTTGTTGGTTTACCCAAAATGAAGTTTGTTAAAGACAAACTATGTAGTGCTTGTCAAATGGGTAAACAAACAAAGACCTCTTTCAAACCTAAGCATATGGTTTCTTCTGATAGGCCATTGCAGTTACTACACAATGACTTATTTGGCCCCTCAAGGACCAAGATTTATGGTGGTAACTACTATGCTCTTGTTATAGTAGGTGATTTCTCAATATATACTTGGACTCTATTCTTAGTAAATAAGAATGAGGCATTCAACGCCTTTAGAAAATATGCTAAAAGAGTTCACAATGAAAAATCTCTAAAAATCACTGCTATAAGAAGTGATCATGAGGGAGAATTTCAAAACGTGTGTTTTGAAGAATTCTGTGAAGATCTAGGTATCAATCATAATTATTCTGCTCCTAGAATACCATAACAAAATGGTGTTGTAGAGAGAAAGAATCGGTCCTTATAAGAACTTGCTCATACAATTTTGAATGAAACTAATCTCCCAAAATATTTCAAGGCTGATGCAATTAGTACGACTTGCTATGTTTCTAACAGAGTTCTTATAAGACCAATTTTCAAGAAAACCCCCTATGAACCCTTTAAAGGTAGAAAACCAAACATTTCTCATCTGCATGTATTTGGTTGTAAATGTGTTGTTTCAAATAATGGTAAAGACAACTTAGGCAAGTTTGATGCAAAAGTTGATGAAGGACTCTTCCTAGGCTACTCTCTTACGAGTAAAGCTTATAGAATTTTCAATAAAAGAACTATATCCATGAAAGAATCTGTTCATGTATATTTTGATGAAACCAATCCTATTATAAAGGATGGGTTAATTCTTAATGAAGAGGACTTTCCAAGTTCCCCTTTAAAGGAGGATTCTTTTACCAAAACAACAACCAATACCGAGCACTTGAAAATGGATGATACTCTATCTTCTCAAGAAGAGCATATTCATTCTGATTTACCCAAAGAATGGACAACTCACCAAGACCATCCTATTGACAATATCATTGGCGACATAAGTAAGGGTGTCACTACTCGTTTAAAGTTAAATGATTTTTGTTTAAACATGACTTTCGTTTCTAAATAGAACCTTCAAAGATTGATGATGTAATCGAGGATGAACACTAGATTCTTGCCATGCAAGAAGAGTTGAACTAGTTTGAGAGAAATGAAGTTTGGTAACTTGTTCCTAGACCAGAAAATAGGCATGTTATAGGAATTTGTTGGGCATTCCGTAATAAATCAAATGAAAATGGAATTATTGTTAGAAATAAAGCCACAGACTAGTAGCACAACGATACAATCTGGAAGAAGGTATAGGTTTTGATGAGACCTTCACTCATGTTTCTAGACTTGAGGCTATTCGGTTGCTACTTGCATATGCATGCTCTTTAAATTTTTAGTTATATGAAATGGATGTAAATAGTGCATTTCTTAATGGTTATATACAAGAGGAAGTGTTTATAGAACAATCTCCAGGTTTTGAAGACTACAAACATCCTTCTCATGTCTATAAACTAAATAAAGCTCTCTTTGGCTTAAAGCAAGCTCCGCGTGCTTGGTACAAACGTCTAATAAAAAACAAATTTTTTTATTGAAAAAGCTTTTACAAAAGGAAAGGTCAACACTATACTATTTATTAAGAAAATAAATCATCATACTCTTGTTCAAATATATGTAGATGATATTATTTTTGGTTCTACTAATGAAACCTTGTGCAGTGATTTTGGAAAAATGATGCAAGGGGAGTTTGAAATGTCTATGATGGGGAAGATAAATTACTTCCTTTGATTACAAATCAAACAACTCAAGGATTGTATTTTTGTGAGTCAATCCAAATACTGTAGAGACCTGCTGAAAATATTTGAAATGGATGATTGCAAGCCAATTACCACTCCCATGGGTTCTGGCACATACATTGATACGAGAGAAGCTAGAAAATGCATTGATATATCAAAGTATCGAGGTATGATCGGTTCCCGTCTTTATTTAACTGCCAGTAGACCTAATATAATGTTTACCGTCTGCTTGTGTGCTCGATATCAATCTAAACCAAAAGAGTCACATTTAGTTGTTGTCAAAAGAATCATTAAATATATAAGAGCATCCACAACAACAAACAAAATTTTTATTCTTATTTGGGTCCCACACATTATTTTATAATTTATCACAACTTCTCATGAAATAAGAACAATATCTACTTTTCCCCCACAATAGCAAACATCATTCTTATTCTTATTTGGGTCCCACAACATCTACATTTTTCACACAACATCTACCTTTCTCCTCAATTTCCTTGGCTAAGAACAACTAAGAATTGTTCTTATTTGAGAATAGAAATGAAGAAATAAGAACGACATAATGAAGAGCAGAATAAGAATGTTCTTATTCCATTAAGAACAAACCTAAGAACAACCATTGTGGTTGCTCTAAAAGGTGCAACTAACGTTGGATTATGGTATCCAAAAGGAAGTATATGTGATTTGGTTGGATATTCAGATTCAGATTTTGCTGGATGCAAAACTGAGAGAAAAAGTACAAGTGTTACTTGTCATATATTAGGTAATGCATTGGTCTCATGGTCATTTAAGAAACAAGCCCGTGTTGCTCTAAGTATTGTTGAGGCAGAATACATAGCGGCAGGTAGTTGTTGTGCCCAAGTGTTATGGCTTAAACAACAATTGTGAGATTATGGTTTGGACTTAGGCTGCATACCCCTAAAATGTAACAATACCAGTGCTATAAGTCTCACAAAGAATCCAGTAATGCATTCTAGAACGAAACACATATATATAAGACATTATTTCCTTAGGGACCATGTTCAAAAGAAAGATGTATCTCTAGAATTTGTTGATACTCATGACCAACTAGCAGATATATTCACTAAACCCTTGGCAAAAGAATCTGTCTATAAAATTAGATGTGAATTAGGCATACTTGATGAAGCTTACTTATCTTAAATGTTTATTCTTGATTATATGTGTGCTTCATTATGCTTATAATATGCCTACTTTTATTTAAAATTGCTTAAATCTTTTCAAAATTTACAAATTATTGGATATGTAATTGATTACATGTGATGAGTAACCGATTACCAGCATCAACTATGCTTGAAAATTCAAATTATGGGTTCAGTAACTGATTACTCTAGAGAGTAACCGATTACGGCATTGAGCAGGAAGCCTCAGTAATCGATTACCCACTTGTGTAATTGATTACCCACTTGAGTAACCGATTACGACATTGAAATCTGAGAATTATTTTATGTTGAGTAACCGAATACTCTGAGTAGTATTTAAGTTTCCCTCGTTTTTTCAAACACTTCTTCTTCCTCCTCAAACCCTCTTTTTCGTGTTTAACCTAGAGTTTTCCTAAAAACCTCATTTTTGATCTGATTTGTGTGATTTTTGAGTCGTTTTATATCATATTTTCAATTCTAAACACTTCTATTACATAGATTTTATGTTTAATGACCTCAATCAAAAATTCCCAAATCTCTCAAAACTCAAAACCTAACCTTTCAAAAACCACAATTCATGGCGTCATCATCAAGAGCTAGGAAGCAACATACTGGTGTGTCTCAAAAAAAGCAAGGATCTTGATCTTTTGAGGCTAATCCTTAGGATTTGGCACGTCTTCATGCAAATAATGTTCAACGCAAAACATTCTCAGAGCATTTTCTTGGACGCTCCATTTTCACTCTTAAGTATGGTAATGTCAATAATTTTGAGTTTAAAGATGGTCATTTCCCTAGTATCTAAGGCAACAAGATCTTTTTGATTTCTGTGAGGAATCAAAAGCCTATTATCCTGAACTTGTTAAAGTGTTTTACTGTAACTTGAACTTTAGAAAGAATCGTCTTACATCCTATGTTAAAGGAAAAGAAATTATTTTTGATATTAAGACCTTTAGTTCAATTTGATGTAACATCCCTTTTCAAGGTATCATCAAAGATTTCGGTCTTGCATGCGATTGGGATAATTATGATAGAAAAGAGTTCCACTATTCTATGTGTAGATTCTCTAAGAGGGAAATAGAAATGCGTAAGCAAATGACGCGAGGTGAAACTGTAAAAAGTAGAGATATCCTTGCTGTAGGAAATCTCAATCTCGAAGATCGCTTGCTTCATTATTTTTTGAGTTATGTCATTCTTCTGAAATATTTAAATCATTCTCAAATAAATAACATGGAATTGCAATTGATGTATGTTCTTAAGCATAACCTTTCTATCAATTGGGCTAACATAGTAATGAGACATATGTGGTATGTTCGAGAATCTCACAACCCTTTGCCTTATGTTATCTTCACAACCAACATTCTTGAACATTTTGGTGTATCCAGTGCTGGTGAATCCAAAGTCACACTTGATGCCCGTGATAGCAAGATTGATGTGGATGTGATCCACAAAATGAGTTTCTTCTGAGATCCCATTGATAGACTCTATAAGCATCAAAGTGAGAGACAGGTTGCACCTGCTGATCCTAATGTGAATGCAAATGCCAACCCTCATGATCAAGAAACTTCTGATTTTCATGTTGAATCTTCTTCATCTATTCCTATTCCTACTAACCAGATGAGCATGGATGAGTTATTCTCTCTTCGAGGCTACATCTATAATCAGATGGATGCTCTTGACACTCAGAATCAACAAGTCTAATTCGAGCTTCAACGTCTTTCTTATAAGATAAAAGCATGGACCTTGATGACGATAGCACTGAACCTGAATCTTAGGTCTCTATTTGTCTAGGAATTATGTTTGTAATGTTGCATGATTGTGAATAATTTGTTGTTTTTTTGTTGATTTTCTTATTATGGTTGAATTTGTACGAACATATTTTAAATTTCTGCTATGCGATATCGCTTTTATGATTACCTTTATGCTTGTTACATATTGTATGTTGTATATATAGATCTATATTGTGCTCAACTCTTGGCTTTTCTTCTTTTTGATGAAGTCAAAAGGGGGAGAAAAGTTGGGAGAGGGTATTTTCTAGATAAAACATTTCAGGCACATAACTCCAAATCAAATAGGGAGTATACAAAATAGGGGGAGCATACTCAAGACAAGTCAAGAATATCACAAAGTATGCTACTCTTAGAAAACTACATTGTCAAGAGGATATTGGTTTGTCATCATTAAAAAGGGGGAGATTGTGAAGAAGATCTGGCTCCAGACCTTGGCAAGATTTTGATGAAGATACCAACATCACATAAAAGAAGAAAAGGAAGAATACTTATGAAGACAATGAAGACGAAGCTTCAAGAAATTAGAATCTAAATCTTTAGGTACTTCTATCCTTATACTCTAATCTATACAGTTAGTAGTAATGCTCAAAAGTATTTTAAAAGAAAATTGATAAACACAAGTAGAAATGAAAACAATTTTTAAAATACTGTGTAACAAGTTACTATATCTAAGTAACAGGTTACTGTGACTAAGTAACAGGTTACCGTGAGTAAGTAATAGGTTACCAAAACTAAGTAACATGTTACATGAGTGACGAATGAGTTATCCAACAAAAATTGATCAGGGTAATCGATTACACCATGTGGGTAACCGATTACACAACACTGTAAATAATTACCTAGTTGGACAGAACAATTGGGTAATCAAGTACACAATTTGAGTAATCGATTACTGCCTATGAAAATTAATTTCTTAGTTGGATAGACTTGTTGTGTAATCGATTACTAGGAGTTGTTACACCAATTTTCATATTCAAATCACACAACTTTCAACCCAAACGAAATGGTTTCATTCCAAACGAATCGTACCTTTTCATAGAGGTATTCTAGTTGATTGGAAAGTCTATATAAAGGCTTTGGAACTCAATTAAATTACTCACAATTTTCATAGCATAACTCAATTGAAATCACTCACTCAAACTATAATTTTCTGAAATACTTGTTCTACACTTGGTGCAACTTGTTCATAACTTTCACAACTTGATTTGAAAAGTTGGCTTAAGTGTTATTGCAAGTTATTCAAACCTTGTGAGCATTAGTACTAAAGTATACATTGAGTTATTGGATTGCAAGAGTTTTTAACTTCAAAAATCTTGTAAAGGCAATCCATTGCCATTGTTAAACATATTATTCATTCAAAGTTGTGAATTACTTTCTTTCGCGGGGTGTGATAAAAAAGGGGATAGAGTCACTTGGAAAGGGTGTTTTTCAAAGAGTGATATAGGTGTTAGAGAGTGAGTAAGGTACAAGGGAATCTCAGGGTAAGAAATTGTAATTACTACTCTTAATATCTAGTGAAGAAATCTTTTGTGCTACAAGTGTACTGGACGTAGCCTTTGGTGGACAAGAAGGTGAACCAATATAAAAACATATGTGTACTCTCTTATCCTTTATCTCTTTACATTTACTTGATTATTTCTACATATTATTTTTCGCTGCTATTAACTCTTGAATTGTGCCGAAAACTCAGTCATAGTTATAAACAACTAATTCACCCCCCTATTAGTTGTCATCTCAGTCTTACATTGGTAACTCATGAGTACATAACATAAAATATACATCTGACTTCCCTCAAGTTTAGTAAATTTGAAAATTTACCTCTTCACCACATCTAAGTACTTTTCAAACTAACATAATTATGTTTAAAACACTACTCTCTCATATATAAAAATGTGAAGATAGTTTGCTATTAGTATTTGGTAAGTACATGACACAAAATATACATCTCACTATCCTCATGTTTAGTAAATTTTCTTATTTACCTCTTCACCACATCTAAGTACTTTTAAAAGTAAAATGATTTGCTCATCACGTTAAATTAAGGTAATTGTTTTTGTCGTTTTATTAATTTCAACAATAAATTAACCATAACATATCATACAATGATATTTTATTAATTTTGCACATTATGTTATATATTTATATATTTAGTTATATACATTAATTATTTCATAGCTAGATATAACATTGTAATTTTCTAATACTTTGGATTTCCGTGTGGTACATTATATACTTATGAGTATGTGATATAATTTTTTTAAATGTGTGTTGATGCATTCTAATTCTCCTTGTGTAATATCGATGATACTATGACCTTAAAATGAAAAGATAATCATGAAGACATACAAATTACTTTTTTGTCTATTTATTGATTTTTTCCATGTCAAGTTTATATCATTATTTTCGAGTGGTGCATTATATAACATACAATATGTGATATATGCATGTATTAAATGGATCATGGTGAATGCTAGTGCTCATTGTTTAATATGATGATACTATGACCTTAAGATGAAAAGATAGTCATGAAGACATTCAAATACTTTTGTCTATTTATTCATTTATTTCCATGTCCAGTTTATATCATTTATTTCAAATGTTAATAAAATTTAATCATTTACAATTTTAGACGATGGCATCATACAAAGGATAACGTGTAAAAACAAAGATAACTTCATTTTATGCAAAATGTTTTTAAAAAAGTAATAAAGTATGTGTTTATTTCTCCTAAACCTTATAATTTTAGGCTATAATCTATAGGTTTAATCGTTTTAGGTTATATAAGATAAATTAACAAATATTAAACAAATATTTGAGCTTTAACATTATAAACTCTTTATTTATTGAAGTTGCTTTCTTGTAGATCAATGACCATTTTCTGAATAACAAACTATCTCCCCAGCTATATTTTTTGGCTATTCAGTTTTGATTTTCCTAGGTAATATGCAATTTTATATAACATAATAACATACTAGGTTGATTCTAATTAGCTTTTTCTACTTTTAAATATGCAGGTGTGTTGACATGCTATTTTTAACATTACATTGGAAAACACAAAGCTGAAATCATGAGGTAGAAAGCTATGTAGTCTTTTACAAGAGGTAAAGCTTCAAAAAAGATAATAAAATATGTCAACTCACCAATGCAAGAGTGAGAAACAAATATCAGTAAAAGTCACTTACCCTCTTTCATTTTCATAACTCATCTCTTCTTCTCCCTTAACAGGTCAAACCATTATGCCAAACCCTTTCATTTCCCCTCTTTCATTCCGAAAAAACCTTACTCTCTCAACATGCTATTTCTTCTCCATGATTCCTAACCTTCTCAGGTAAGATGCATTGTTCTTTAGTTGGATTATCGTTTTCTTCAACAAAAGACAAAAAAGGGTTATGACTTTAATTTTCTGATTTTTTTGTTTCCTCCTAAAAATAGTTCTTCTTTAGCTAAAACTTCTTCTTTTGGAATCTCTTCTTAACAACCACATCTCTGTGTGGGGTTGAAGAAAGCAAGTTTTTTGTTCGTACTTCGTTCATAGCTGTGTATACAAAATCTACCCAGAAGGTAATGCTTTTTTTTATTTATATAAAGTCTCTCCCATAATATGTATTTCTGGATTTTGAGGATGAAGTAATATATATTTTAAATTGTATGAGTATCTAATCTTAGTTATATATGTTGTTATTAGGTATCAGTGACAGAATACACCTAGAAGGAGGGGGTTGAATAGATTTCGCGGTTCTCAAATATCGCTTTTCGCACCAAATTTCTATTCTAGATAATCACCCAGTTAATTGATTAAAGAACTGCCTTAATTGATTAAGTCGCACAAAACAGACAGTTGATGAATGACTTGATTTCACAACCACTCACCGATTATACAGAAATGATACAGTAGATATATTTCAACAGAATTGATCTTTATATGGTAGAATTACAATATTCAAATTATCCCTTAAAATTGGCAATTAAAATAACTTGAAAAAGTAAAAAGATAAGGGTAAGAAACAGCCTGCAACAAGGTTTTTATATTGGTTCGTTTTGCGGTCCACTGCAAAACTACATCCAGTCCTCCCCTTCTGATCTCGGGAGATTTTCTTCACTAAAACTGTAACAAATGTATATTACATACACACTTCCAATTACAAGACCTTAGATGCTACCTTCTTGAATTTCCAGAACCCCTACCTTGGTTTGACCAACTAATCGCCTAGGAAAACCTTTCCTACGATCTAGCCCCAACCAAGAGTATGTTCTAAACTCAAGAACTCCAAGTCTTGGTGAAGACTCTCTGTATCTCGTTAGTGGTAAGACACCAAGAGACGACTTTCCTTGTCACAAAAATAGAGTGTTATGAAGCACAAAATGGCTCAAATATTACAATTAAGAAAAGACTATAAACCCTATACAAATCTCACAAATTATCAAGAATATGTATAATATCAGAATCATGAAGAAACATGTAATTTCTACCCTACGGAATCTCTAAAAGAAAAGGAAGAATTATGCAAGAACAGATAGAATGATGAACACATTTAATTACATGCAATGGATGACATTTTAATCCCAAAGTATGATACTATCTATCACTATTCTCAAATGCAATTCTCTCTGCCTATATGACATACAATGAGCATGAAAATATGCAACTTAGCAATTCTAAAAATGAATGAATGAATGGTTGAAGCATGGTGTAAAATCACAGTTTATATAGAAAAGTTTTTTAACGCCTTGTTAATCGATTAAGTGCCTTTTTAATCGATTAATAGGCTGTTAAGAATAACTGAATTATGTTTTTCAGTTATCTGTTGAAATTGATTAAAACTGATTTCACATTAATCGATTAACGTCTTGCTTAATCGATTAACTGGCATATTTTCAGCTAAGAGATAAAATGGTAAACTACCTATATGTTATGCTTATCAACTATACATGTTTTACCATTATGTTATGCCTAAGATGCACAAGTATTATGTATGATTAATGTATGAACATATAATAATCTAGATGGCATGTCTCATGTAAATGATATGATTGTTTTTAGAACTTGTGAGATTTGCATCTAGGTTTACCTAACCTAGATTCAATAACTAAGACACATATCTAAGACTCTAGTTTAGACATGAAGCTCTTGAGTCCTTGGCATATTGATTTGTTGAGTTATCTTTAAGCTTTAACTAATTCCTTTGTCTTCATCAAAACATAGGCAAGCTAATAGTGCTATCTTGACACTTTGCACTTTCAATCTCCCCCTTTTTGATGATGACAAACTCCACACCAAATTTTGTTTTAATGCATAGCTTGAATATGGTCATAGAATGCATGGTTGTTGATTTCAAAGTTAGAGCGTGATCTAGATAACGGAAGCTTAATATTATTTACAACCTGCACACATAAAACAATAAAGCAACCTTTCTCCCCCTTTTGACATTATCAAAAAGATATACTAAATGAATTTTGGTCAAAAGTAAGAAGAGTTATACAATGAACTCAATCTGTAATTAATCAATTAATATTGGGAATGTAATTAATCAACCAGTTGAAGGAAAAATTGAACATGTGCGCATGTTGATTAGCATTTAATCGATTAAATGAACATGTTAATCGATTAAGATGACAAAATATAGTAATTGGACAGATTTAATGGCATTGAAGGTTATACAAGACCTAATCAAGCATGGAATTATCAAGCATTTTTATTATAGCATTCAAGCAGCAAGCTCAATCAAACGTAATATATGCATATAACCAAACATGATCAAGAACCATTAAACATATATTCATACTATATTTGACATAGATAAGCATGTTATGTAAGCAAATTAAAACCAAAATAGTAACTATTTAAGTTCAAATGGCATGCATATCAAGTCATAGTAGTTCAGAAAAAGTAGATAGTTAGAGTTACAATCCAAAAAGCATAAGAGAAAATATGTCTCAAAAGTACAAAGCAGCATAAATCCTAAAAATTTGCCATATAGAAGAACTAAACCTAAGGCAACCTAGGGTCTAAGGACTTCTAATCTAGGGATGTGGAGGAGGATCTCTGTCATCAAGAACGGTCAGACTACTATCACCCTGGATGAGGAATCTCAGCTTTTCAAATTCTGCACAAAATCTCTCATTTTGTGCCTCAGCAGTGTTCTTAACAAAGCTCCTCATAACCTGATAGTGGATATCAATGTAGGCAACCTTACGTTCCTCAAATTGCTCCAAATATGTATGGTAGGAGTCCTTTAGAGACTGAAAATTAAGATCCATTCTATTATTCAGCCTTTGCTCCATGGCATCCAACTGAGCGAATCCAAAGGATGGTTCCTGTGGCGCGTTTCTAGTTGGCTCCCCCTGAGTTCCTGCATTAGGCTGATTTGTTCCAGCCTGATCCTCATCATCAGATAGATCCAAATCCATGGTAGTGTAATCCTCTTGGTATTGCTAAGTACTTCCATACTTGTAGATACCCATCTTGTGGATTAGGTTTTCACCAACAAGGTGATCTTTATCAGAAGTCTCTGTGATGATAGTGTCAGATACATCAATGTGCAAATAATCAATGATTCTCGATATGAATATACTATAGGGTAACAACTTGAATTGTAAGGTAGAGACATTATACATGACCTTCAGGATCTCCTCAGGCCAATTAATCATGATATTTTTCTTAATAACATACATGAATTTCAGATCATTAATAGTAGGTTGAGCATTATTTGTATTCCTCTGAACTAAAATGTAAGCTATCAGATAATGAAGCAATCTATTCTCTACAGATAATGAACCAGCTTTTGTTAGTTCTCACTAGATATATAGATGGGGATCTCTCAGACATGATTTGTAAACCTCAGCATCATCAAAATCCTTAAGCCATTCACAATCACCTAGGCTAGCACCATTAGTGGATAAGCCACCCACATTCATAAAAATATCACTATCCATCTCAAAGAAATTTCCCGAAACCATAGACCAATACTTTTCATCCTTATATCAAAAGTTGGCGTAAATTTTTCTAATTAACGCGGGGTACAGATTTCCCGTTAATTTCAGAAACATCACAGCTCCCTGAGCTTGCATACCTTGCGAAAACTCAAAATTTTGTTCCGCCATCCAGGTTAGATCAACATACCTTATGTAGGTTGGTTTCGTTCCCTGAAACTTTGACAACCGAGTCTCCTGAACTATGAGAGATTAGTAGGGATCTCCACGATCGTGCCTCATAATTGGATTCGAAGATGAAGCAATAGGAGGCGTACGAATGCGTTGAGCAGTTGTCTTGAACCTCTTCGAACATCCTCTTTCCATTTTTGAGTGAAAACTGTGAGTGTATGAGAGGAGAAGAAGGATAAGGGAGGGAACCTAAGCTTAGGGTTTGGAAATGGGAATGGGGTTTCTTGGAGGATTTGAGAGAAAGTGGGATGAAATTAGGTGCAATATTGGTATAGGTGAAGGTTTAATTCTTCTTTTAAGCTAAAGATTTGAATATTTGCTCTTGCTTATGAGATTTAGAGAGAAAAGGGGGAAGAGAGGGTTTGAAAAAATGGCAAAAAACGCTACTGTTTCTAATTTATCTGCTGCCATTAATCGATTAAGAGCTGCATTTAATCGATTATCATAGTTAAAATTCCATATTTTCAGAGAAATGAGCCCAGGTAATCGATTAAAGTAGAACGTTAATCGATTAAATTTAGTGGAAAATGAAATGTTTGTTACCGGAACTCATTTTAATCGATTAAAAATCATAGTTAATCGATTAACTGGCATCAGATTTGTAGAAACAAGAGGTTTTTGGGTTTTAAAGGCATGCAAAGATTTCTAACATATATCAAGCAAATTGGTTTTTTAATCAAACACATATACATTTAGAATTTATCATGCTAGATCATGAGTTATATGAATATAATGCATTTTCAACAAATATACATTTTGAAGCATATAAGACATTAATCATGCGGATTACATAATAAAGTTTTAGATGATTTTAATCAAGATAATTTTCATCAAGGATTCCAAGTTCTCTTCGAAGAACATAGAAAGTATCGCATGAGAAGGGCTTGGTGAAAATATCAGCCAATTTCTTAGTAGTTTCAACAAATTCAAACACAGAATCGCCTTTTTGTACATGGTCACACAAGAAATGATGTCTACTTTTTATATGCTTGGTTCTAGAATGCAAAACGGGATTCTAGGATAGGTTTATGGCACTTGTATTATCACATTTTATAGGAATCTTTTCTAGATTAAGTCCAAAGTCCTTAAGTTGCTGCTTCATCCATAGGATTTGAGCGCAACACACACCGACGACAATGTATTCCGCTTCGACGGTGGACAAAGCAACACACACTTGCTTTTTATTGTGCCATGCAACTAAGGAACTGCCTAGTAAGTGACAAGGCCCACTAGTGCTCTTCCGATCCAACTTACATCCTGCAAAATCGAAATCAGAATACCCTATCAAGGACAATGAGGCATCCCTAGGATACCATAATCCCATATAAGTTGTTCCTTTTAAATATCTCATGATGCGTTTAACAGTAGTATAATGTGAATCTTTAGGAAATGCTTTAAATCTAGCACACATACAAACACTAAACATAATATCAGGGAGACTCGCACTTAAGTATAATAATGAACCGATAATCCCTCGATACTTGGTTACCTCGATTGCTTTTCCTTTTTCATCTTTGTCTAGATAGCAAGCGGACACCATAGGTGTTGAAGCTTCTTTGCACTTTTCAATGTCGAACTTTTTCAGTAATTCCTTGCAATATTTCGATTGATGAATGAAGATGCCACTTTCCATTTGTTTGATTTGTAGCCTAAGAAAGAAGGTCAGCTCACCCATCATCGACATCTCAAATTCACCCTACATCATCTCAGAATATTCTTTAGAAAGAAGGTTATTAGTAGATCCGAAGATTATATCATCTACATATATTTGAACTAATAATACATGATCATCTAATCTACGGATAAATAGGGTAGTATCAACCATACCCCTCAGAACCCTTTTTCCAAAAAGAAAGAGCTCAATCTATCATACCAAGCTCTAGGAGATTGTTTCATGCCACAAAGAGCCTTTTTGAGCTTATACACATGGTTCATATATTTAAAATTTTCAAAGCCGTGAGGTTGATCTACATATACCTCCTCTTAAATGTAGCCATTCAAGAAGACGCTCATGACATCCATTTGAAAGAGCTTAAAGTTCATAATCGATGCAAAGGATAGAAGCATCCTAATGGCCTCTAATCTGGCTATAGGAGCGTAGGTCTCATCATAATCGATGCCTTCCTCCTAGTTGTAGCCTTTGGCCACTAAGCATGCTTTATTTCTTATGATCAAGCCAGATTCATCTAAATTGTTACGAAAGACCCATCTAGTACCAATCACTGGATGTTCTTTAGATTTAGGGACCAAGTCCTATATATTATTACGCTCGAACTAGTTTAGCTCCTGTTGCATAGCTATACCCCAGTGCACATTCTCAATGGCCACATTGATGGTCTTTGTCTCGATTTGAGATACAAAAGCAACGAAGTTACAAAAATTATGTAAAGAGCTATATGGGTTACCACCCCCGTAGTTATATCACCTATAACTTTGTCGAGTGGATGATCCTTCTTGATCTTCTACGCGATCGACAGGTCCTGATGCTCATCTTGG